>NW_007253429.1:77672-123704 GCF_000164805.1 Carlito syrichta
ACCTTGAACATCCAATGTAATACTATAAGAAAATGACTGACAGTAGTGGAAAACTATGGGTGGGGGGGAGGGAAATGGGATTAATGGTAGCAAATATCTGTCCGGGGATGGGGAAACACCTCTTATCAGCAGGTGCCTGAATGAAACGTATTTGTATACCTAACCCTTAACTGTACCCCATAACATCATAATAAAAAATATTGATTTTAAAAAAAATAGCAAACATATTTGTCTCTAGATTTCATAACATAGTCACTGAGAGAAAGAGTGAAGAGAAGGTAAAAACAGAATGGAAGGACTGAAGGAAATGAAGAAGACAATGATGTGAGAGAAACCCATAGAGACCAAACAGAAAAACAAGTGAGTGAGGCTTAGAAGGGTATCAATGCCCTTTGGAACCCTGATTTACAGATTTACAATGATAAATTCAGCGGATGCTCAGACCGTGGTAAATATTTAACAACCTGCTTACAGAATATCCTGACTTGGCACATTTTTGCCAGATTCCATCGTGCAAATACTCCACCAAGATGAATTTTAGGCCACCATCATGACATCACTGAACACAGAATTGAGAAGAGATACACAGTCAACCCTCATGAGTTGGTATGAATGAACCAGCTTCCACACCCTCAAGATGATTTTCTCCAACCCCATCATTTTAAGAATGATGCACTTAGGTCAAAAAGGAAAGATACTTTGTCCATGTTTGCAGAACCTGCTAAGTAGTAGAGCTGAAATTAACACCAACAACTTTATATACTGAGGCTAATGATTTCCCAACACACTATCCCCATTCATCCTTGTGAATAACTTTGATTTGAAAATACATTCCACATTGCCAGACTCCTTTGCAGCTAGGGGGTGGCCATGCAGACCCTGTGTGAGGCAATAAATTGGGAACAGAATTTTTTTTCAATAAAATGTTACAGAATCAGTTTGCACACAGCTTTGGCTTTTCCCCATCTATTTGACATCTTAGAACCAAGAAGATTTTTTAAATCTCATAACAAAGATGGCAGACCAAGCAGTTAGATTGTGTTTGGATTCCCGGAAACTTCTTCAAGCATCTGCACCAGTCCTGAACTTCTTGTTCTGTATAAGAAATGAACCCCAGTTTGGGGTAACCACTGTAGTTATGTTTCTGTTACATGCAACCAACTGCAATCCCAGCTGCTGTACAACGCCTCTGTGGTTAGATGGACAACAAATTAGAAACATCTTCAGAGTTTTATGGCTAAAATAAATATTTGTGTCCTCATGGAATTCTATAGTTTTGTATATGTGTAAGGAAGTGATTTACATTTTGGTGACGCACTTTAGAAGTTTAGAAGCATCAGTTCCTTTGACAGCAGCTGCCTGATTGCCTTATATTCAATCTTTGAGAGATTGGACCTACTATATTTAGTTGGAATCAGCATATTCCACGTCTTTTGCAAAAATAATTTTTTAAAAAATCAGATTTCAGTTTGGAGGAGTCATTTAACTATGTTATATCTCAGGAATTCAAAAATTATCCAAGTTGTTTCTACTACAAATACAACCAGAAATTGGTGCCTGTTTTAAGCAAAATTGGCCAGATATTTTGGTGTGTTTTAGACAAGGTGAATTTTAGGTTACTGCCTTCAAGCCCCTAGACCTGGGGTCTGAGGTTTGAAATAGTCATAATATCATTGCAAATTCTACCATGTGGCTTGAATGAGAAAAGATACCTTCAAGTATCCATTTCTGAAGCCCCCACAGTTTTGTTTTTCTTTAAAGAAATAAACTTTATTAAAATGGCAGCCTAAAATAACAAGCATATATTGTAACAAAGTAAAAAGTAAAGATACATATTTAAAACAAGAACTTAAAGTTAGGCATTTGATTCTGTTTCTGGATTCCTTCTATTGTTTCTTTCATCAATGTTATCTTGTCCTAATTTGGGGTTCCTAAAAGTTGGGGTGCCTTCTTTTCTCTTTTGAATGTGGTATACCAAACACTGTTCACATTGTCAAAAATTCTGCCTGAAACAACTGCCAAAGCAAAGTTTTCAATATGCCACTTTAAGAAATAGAAAATAGTACATTTCAAAGGGTATGATCTTTCTGAAATACAACTTAAAAACAAATATCAAAAATTGTGTCTACCTGCTGCCCTCAGCAATTCTGTTTCTAGAAACTTATCATGGATGAGTGGGAAAACCTAACAGCATATTTCACAGGAAGAAAAAATTAGGAAACAACCCAAATGTTCAATAATAGGTGATTAATTAAATTATAGCACCTCTATATAAAAGCAGCCTTAAAAATGGAGTTATGGAATATCACTTAATAACATGGAAAAATATTCATACTGAGTGGAAAAGCAAAATCATATAATATGAACCCACTGGATAAATGTGTGTATGGAAAGAAATACACAAAAATAGCTTTTTAATAGGTCACTGTTCTTTTCTTTGTGTTTATGTTTTAAATATATATATGATTTTTAAGATAGGGAGTTATTTTTTTAAATTGCTGCTGCTGCCACCACTGTTGCCTCTTAATACTAAGTAAATTATCCTTAATGGCCTTTCATCTCTCATCAGAGAGACTGGCAGGGAGAAAGCTCATCAAATGTGAGGATGGCAAGTTGCTGAGAGGGATAGCAGACACATCGGATGGCAGGGAATGATGACCAGAATAGACCAAATCAAATTTAACAGGGCTAAGGACAAAGTCCTGCCTAGGAGACCATGACAACCTGTCACACAGGCTCAGCTTCAAAGCTTCATGGATGAGAGATAATCTTCCCCAAAGCCAGGCTACATTAAAAGAAATCGCATTAACTGCATTTTAAGGACAGGAACAAACTGGGATATGTCCCAGGAAAAATGGCCAGATCACAGAGACAGCTGAAAGTTGTGTAGTGAGAGGACAGTTGGAGAAACAGAGAATGTTTAGCCCAAAGAAGAGATGGCAAGTGAGGAATGAAGTAGGGACCATGGGAGTTAGCCCCAGACGTTTGAAAGTACTGCCATTTAGAAGACATCTGGAATCAAGAGTGCAGATGGTGGAAGTTTCAAAAAATTTTTGGTCTAAAATAAGGTGTGATTTTTTAAAAATTAGAACTACCCGACAATGGCATGGGCTGCCTGCTAATGCAGTAAGTGCCCTATCACAGAAGACATTCAAGCAAAGAATGAGTAACTATTACAGTATTCTGTAATGGAATCACCGCATTCTTTAGGAAATTAGTCTTAGGGATGGCAGCAAGTCCCCACACTTCAGTTCTTGCCAAAAATTCCTTAATTAGAAATTAACTCCTTTGACTATATCTTCTTTAGAAGTTTAAAAAAATAATAATAATAAAGTCAGGCATAGTAGTTCATGCCTGTAATCCCAGCACTTTGGGAGGACAAGGCAGGAGGACTGCTTGAGCTTAGTTCAAGACCCTATCTCCAAAAAAAAGGGAAAGAAAATGTAACCATTTAAGACAAAGCTATATTTTAAGCTGTTATCAGTTATGATCACCTTCCTGTGAATGAGTTTGTGTGGTCTTTTCCCAAGAGTAGATTTCCATGATGGTTGACGAGAGGGATAATGTGACCCTGAGCTATGAAAGCAGCTATTTGGGAACCACTGAGAGAAGAAAAGGATACTCGAAGGACTAAGATTACAATCTTGTATATCAACAGACCCATTTGGGTCTTGAAACTCCGTTTTAATTCCCACCCCATGGTCCAATGCATGTGCCAATTACTCTCACTGTTTCTTTAATCCAAGGGTGGTTACTGAACACCAGACCAGGCTCTCTCCAGCTACATGGGAGAATGCCCATTATATATGCCAATCGTCAGCCAGCTGTGCTGCTGAAATTAACTTGCTCAGCTGGCCCTCCAAATAAAGCCATTGAAAGAGTGCAATGTACCATAGAAAGCAATTTGTTTCCTTAAGATTTAGTGCCCCACATGAAGATTGATTTTGATTTGAAAGACAGAAGCTACTGCAAGGTGAATAATTTTAAGTTAACATATTCCTCCTCTCAAGGAGCCAAATGCATTAAAATTAGGTGCAAAGTGCTTCTAATTTGTCAATCACTTCTTGGATAATTCTGTTCCTGCATTACCAGAGGAATTGCCCAAGAGACCTGGCTTTTGGCTCCTTTCATTTCGACAATTCTTTTAACTTGATCATGGCCATGGTATGCAAATGTGACTCCACAGCTAGAGTGGGGTGGGGGAGAAGATCCAAGATAAAGACAGTCCAAAGTGACATTAAATATGTCAAGAGGTCAGAGGTGTGACAGGCCTCCTAAGTTCTCCTGTCACACATCAGGTTGTAGGACAGGCACTCCAGAACACAGCCAATACAGAAGGCATTCCTCCACCATCTGGGACCTTGTAAGGGCTCAATAGTTGGCCATTGGCAACACTGAGGCCAGCTCTGTGTCAGACTCTGTTCTTGGCCTTTAGGTACACAGATAGCCAAGGATGGATCCTGCCCTCAAGGGGCCCAAACAGCAGAGAGACACAAAAACACAGTTGCCCCCAGGGAGATAAGTGCTATGTTGGAGGTAAGCACAGACCCTCTTGAAGTCACTGAGGAGGGCACTTCTCTCAGGCTAAGAGCCTGTGCAAGACCTTGGGAGGAGGGAATTACCTTCAAGAATGGTAGGAAGCTTCCAGAAAGACAACTGGGTATAAGGAGCAGAAAGAGTAGTTGCACCTGACATAGGTTAAGTGCTTCAGGCACACAAGGCATCATACTGAGACCTTTACAGGTATTTGTTCGTCTGATTCTCACAACAACTCTCTGTAGTGGGCTCTCTTACAAGGTAGGTACTATCACTCACATTTTACAGATGAGGAAATGGAGGCATTGAAAAGTGAAATAACATGCACAAGGTAACACAGCTTCTAGGCAAGGAGTCAGGATTTAAACACAGAAAGTCTGATACAAAGTCTGCAAGTGATTTGCTTTCCAAAAGACATGGACTGTTGGGGGAAGGTATAGCTGGAGAGGAGGAAAGTGGTTCCACTTGGTAGTCAAAGCACAGACAGACCTACAGAGGGGATTGTTCTTGGAATCAGTGAGATGATTTTATAAAGCTCCCAGCACAGGACCCGGCACATAGTAAATGCTCAATAAATTTGATTCATGAATAAGATGATGAAGGTGGTGGTGATGAGTATTTGTGGGGAAGCGGAGGGAGAAAGGGCCGGATACTCAGGCAACTTGTGGGGAGGGTCTTGTGGACCCAGCAAGGTCTGGACATTACCCTGAAGACAACAAGGATTCATTCTGAGGGATGTTATGTACCTAAGGTTTGGGAATAGAAAGATGACATGAAAGGTGGATTTGCAGGGCAGAGAGCAGAGGCAGAATGATCTTGGAGGCTGTGGATGTGCCCCAGGGAGAAACACTAGAACTGGCTGACATCAAGGCATAAGCAGGGAGGACAAGAGATGGTTTTCAAGAGATATTTAGAAAGGTAAGCAGACCAGAAGAGATTGTAAGTGGTAAGGAAGGGAAAGGTTTCTACCTTGGGCAATTAGGTAAATGGTAGTGCCATTCCTAGGATATTAAATAAGAGAAAGGGAATAATAAATTCCATTGGGATGGAAGACAGAACTGCCTTTGTGATGTACACATGGGGGTGTCCAACAGATCTTTGGAAACATACAGAACTAAATCCAGCTGATTGGAGCCGAATAAAACGAAATTGTCCATCCTCCATGGCTTCAATATCCTGTCTGGCTGACCCAGATTCCTGCCCACTGAATGCAAAAAAAGGCCACCAACACAAGCTGAACCTTCACTGCCCTAGTCCTGAACTGTTTGCTCTCACCTGCTCTGCATTCCCCAGTCCAACCAGGTCTCAGGTCTGCCCTCTTCCAGTCACTTCTCTGTACCCCATCTCCCAGCTACAGGCTTTGCTTCTTCCTTGTCTCACTTTCAGATTCTCTCTCTGCACCCCCCAGTTTGGACCACTCCTGAAAAAGCCCCACAGTCTTCCACCTAGCACCAGTCCCCTGTGGTCAGTTCCTCTGGGAGTCTTGGCCGGAAATGGACTGAGATGGAGTAGAGCAGGACATGAGGCTGTCAGGGTCTGATTCCTGACCGGGAGTTCAACTAGCCCCAAAATGGCCCATCCACGCCCACAGCACAGTCCAGGGCCACATCTTTCGTGAAGCCAGTTCTCTGAATGATTTCGGCCCACGCCTGAACTCATTCCTGCTGGACTCAGACTTGGACACCGTAATGGTTTCTGGAGAGAAGATGTGCACTGGGAGAAAGTGAATTGATCTTTGCCAACTGCTCCACCTACTGCTTCTGCGGGGAACAAGGCAAGTTGGAGTTGCCCAGAGTGTGAGCCCTCCCCTCTTCCTCACTGCTCCAATCTCAGGCTGCTTCACATTCTCGCATTCCTCTTGTCCATATCCCAGGATCTACAGCACCTCACACTGGGCCTGGCACATGGGAACAAGGCTGCCAAAGTGGCAGTCACTTGCCGAAAGCCTACTACACTAAGCGCTGTACTGAGCACTCTACTTAATACTACGGTGTTCAGACCAAGCCAGGGCTGACGCTCAGTACCGTCTTGTGAGCAGGGCTTACCCAGTATTTCCTCTTCTCCAAGAGGATTTGTCTGTCTCCTGCATAGGGGCTATTGTTTTGGCTGAAGGAAGAAGTTTTGTTTGGTTGGGGAATGGGAAGAGATAAGCAAAAGTAGGTTAGGTAGGGGTCAGATTCCCAGTGGAAAGAAAGATCAACGTCAGACAATAAAAGAGACGCTTTTATAGAAGATGTGATGAGAGTCCGGGCACAGGAAGTGTATCTCCAAGACCCAAACAACAAGGAGCGGCACGGAAGTGGGAAAAGAGTCACTCCTCATTCCTAACCACAATCCAGCACTTTGAGGCAGTGCTGGGGGAGGGGAGGGGAGAGGTCCTGTTTTGCCTGCTCCAGTGCAGAGACAATGCTCCAGCTTGGCCAGCCCTGATAGCCACACTGACCAGACATAATTTGTGGACAAGTTCGCCCTGCCCATGGATTTTTGGAAAGATTCCACAAGGACCATCTTCCCACACTGGACGGGATATAAATGTTCATGTACCCATAAGTCAATGAACCTGGAGATGTGGTTACAAGTACAGTCAACATCCAATGAATAAAGGAATGAACACACTCCATCTTAGGCTTCATATTCAGACTTTTTATCTGTTGAAGTGGGCTCCTCAAGAAGTAGTGGATGCTCCAGTCTTAAAAACATCCAAACAGAGACTGACAGGCAAGCAAAGCTAATATAGAGGGGCTGAGCCATAGATGAGCTGTTTCAACTCTGAATGTTTCTTTCTGTAACTTATCCAAGGTTACAAGGCAGGAAATGGCAGTGCTGTGACAAGAACCCAGATCTCCTGCACCTATGCCCAGTGCCCTGGTATCTTGGCAACACGGAACAGATTACTGCCAGGGTATAGGCACTCATTGACCTCCAAAAGAAGGAGCAGTTATTCATAGCCAGTGTTTCACAGCATGTGAGGCTTACTTCTTAACCTGCACAACTGAAAACCATTCTGTCTTGAACACATGATTCACCAATATTTATGCAAGAGGAGCCCTCTGCTGCTTTTGTTCCAAAAATACTGAAAATTATTGCTGATTGGCAAAGGAAAGGAAACTGGTCAAAGTAAACTGGTTAATAAGCCACTCAGTAAGGAGGAAAAAAAGAAAAAGCAATTAAGAACAAGGAGCCTGGGGCCACCAGTACAGAGACTGCCAGTTTAGCCCACAAATGGGCCCAGCTAGTGCTGTGTTATAGACAACTGGTACGCTGATCCATTTGTTTCAGGAACAAAGCACCTGATGTTGCCTGCCAAAGACCAAGCTTGCCATCCCACCACAAAGCCAAACCTGAGAACACTTTGCACCCACATGGAGCTCTTGTCCCTGAACTACTGAATCACTTTTGAATTTGTATAGTAGTGGGCTTACAGATAGCTTCTTCCCAGCTATCTGTTCCAGCAGTGGCTTAGCAAGAAGAGATTTGATCATTCCTGGCAGCAAAGTCAGTGCTCCAAGTAAGGTATGAAAATGACAAACAGGCACATTTGCAGCAAAGACTCCCAGGTGGATTCTCTGGCAATGATGATGCCCAGGCATATCTCTTGATAAAAATATCGTCTTTCTTTAACCACCCAGGAAATAGCACCTTTAAAATGCAGGAAGCTCATTAGAGGAGAAGTGAGAGGGGACATGAGAGAGGCTGTCTCAGCTCTCAGCTGTACTCATGCTGACGCTTACCAGTGAGAGGGCAGTTCTGCAAAATGCCATAAAAAGGTGTCTATCAGCATCTAGAGAGACATCTATCCAGTAGTGCTGTACTCAAGAACTAGGCCAAGGGGATCCTAGAGGCAGAAAAGGTGGAGGGCACAGTGCATTGAGTTGGGGCCCTTCACAAGGAGGCCAAATGCCCCAGGTGATCTGTTCAAGCTGTAGTGACGGCTAAGGGCCCGATTCTGGAACTGGTCTCAGTAGACCTCTCAAACAAAAGGTCATGGTCAAAAAGGAGCAAACAGGATATCATAAAGTGCTGACCAGGAATGGAGCAGGAGCCTAACCAATTACTAGAAAGACATACATATTCAGAAAGAAATTAGAATGCAGAAGGGAAACTGAAGGAGATGCTAAGTGCCATGGATACAGGGAGAGTGCAACTCAGTGTCTAGCATAATGTAATTAGTCAATTTTGCTTAATCAGAATCTGTCTTGTTTTTTCACATTTTTATTAAGATATGTAAAGGACACAAATATTAAGTCAATGAATTTTGACCTATGTGTATACTACATATCTACCTCTCAGATTAATATAGCGTACATTACTCCAGAAGGTTCATCATGCTCCTTTGCAATAAAAGGGAACCACTATCTGGACTTCTGTACCACAGATTAATTTCCCTCGCTTGTTTTTCAACTTCATATAAATAGAAGCATACAGTATATATGTATTTTTTTGGAACCTAACCTTTTTCATTCACCAGAATATTTGCTATCCATCCATGTTTTTGCACTTAACAGTTTATTCTTTTTCATTACTGTATAGCATTCCAGTGTTGAATATGCTACAATCTATATATCTGTTCTACATTAATATATATTTGAGGTGTTTCTCCAGTTTTTGGCTATTGTGAATAATGCTGCTATGAGCATGCTCTTAATTGTCTTTTCCAGTGGTACACAGTGGACACATGCACACATTTGTCTCAGGTTTTTGCCTAAGATTGACATTGTTGGCTGGTAGCGTAGGCATATGTTTAGCTTTAATACATACAGTTTTGCTGTTGTATTTTATATCCTCATAGACATATTTCTACAACATGACTCTGTCCTCTGCTGTTTTCTTAGTGGATTGACCCCTTTATCATTATATAATGTCCCTCTCAGTCTCTGGTACTTTTCTTTGTTCTGAAATCTACTTTATCTCATATTAATATAGTCACTCCTATTTTCTTCTGATTACTGTTTGCATTATATATCTTTTTCCATCCTTTTGTATTCAACTTGATTGTGTCATTATATTTAAAAAGAGTATCTTGTAGACAGCATGTATTTGGGTTATGTTTTTAAACCAGTCTTCCAGTCTTTGTATTTTAATTGTTTTACCTTGTAGGATCTCCTATTACCTCACTTTCTTTGTGTGTTCTGACTGAAAAACATAGAATACTTTTTTGACTCTATGACCCAGACAGTTGCATGTTTTTCCTGTCAGGCTTGAACCCAAGTTGGGTCCTTTAATATTCTCAGACATTGATAAAGGTATCTAGGTTGTTGTCCAAAACACTGAAAGAAACTGGCCTTAGCCTTGAGTCAAATTCCTTAAACTCTCATATAAACATCACACTCTGATCCCTTTGGTGCAGACATACCTAGGTAGAAATTCCTTTCTCTCACTATCCACCCAAGGACATGCTGCAGCACTTTTTAAGTAAGTTCTCCTAATAAATGCTTTGAGTTGATCACCCTGGTGTTTAGTGCATCTTTCTTTGGAATACTAACCAGCCCTATCCCAGGATGCTTTGGGGGGACTCCCTGTCAGGGACTCCTGTGACACCACTTTTGGTGCAACTCCAGCCATGGGTTCAGCAGGATGAAACATACTTTGACCATTTATATTTAATGTAATTGTTGATATGTTGAGTGTTCTCTGATATTTTGATTTTTGTTTTCTCTTCTTTTCTCTGATTTTTTTTTCTTTTTTGTTTTCTCTTTCCTGCCTTTCTTTGGGTTATCTGAGTACTTTTAATTACTTCATTTTGATTCATTTATAATATTTTTAGTGTATCTCCTTGTATAGTTTTAATGTTTACTCTAAACATCAAATCATAAGGCATGACTTGTCACAGTCTACTGGTGTCAACATCCTACCAGTTTGAGTGAAGTACAGACACCTAACTTCCCTTGATATCCTTTTATGTCCCTACTTGTAATCATCTTAAATATTTTTCCACATACATTTAGAATTATACCCGACAGTGTTATAAAATGTTTCAGATGTCAAATATAATTTAGAAAACTCAATAGAATAAAATTCTATTGTTTTTCCCATAATTTGCATAGTTTTACATTTTCTTTTTGGTGAAAAAGATTCCAAGATTTTTTTCTTTTATCATTTTCTTTCTGCTTAGAAAAATGCCTTTAGCTATTCTTTTAGGGTATGCTGGTGACAAATTATCCATATTTCCTTCATCTGAGAATGGGTTGATTTCCCCTGTATTCCTGAAGGATACTTTCACCACATATAGGATTTTGGGTTGACAGTTCTTTTCTTTCAGCACTTGAAAAATATTGTACCACTTTCTTCTTGCCTCCATAATTTTTTATGAAAAATATGCTGCCATTCAAAGTGTTTGTCCCCACAGGTAAAGTATTGTTTTCCTTTTTGCTGCTTTCAAGATCTCTTTAGTTTTCAGAAATGTCATTGTGATGCTTCTTAGCATAGATTTCTTTGGATTTATTCTATATGGGGCTTTCTCAGTTTTTTGTGTGTGAAGCTAGCTCCTCTTGCCAAGTTTGGAAAGTTTTTCACCATTAGTTTATCATTTGTTTCATCTCTGTCCTTCTTCTCACCTCATTCTGAGACCACAATTATATTAATGTTAGGTATTTTGTTATAGTCCCACGGGTCTCTGAGGCTCTGTTCATTTTTTCCCATCTATTTTCTCTCTTTTTTGTCCAGATTGGGTAATTTCTATTGTTGTGTCTTACGGGTTATTGATGTTTTACTCTGCTCCATTCTGCTGTTGAACCCATCTATTGAGTTTGTGTTTCAGTTTGTGTGTTTTTCAGTTCTAAAATCTATATTTAGTTCTTCTTTAGATTTTCTATTTCCTTGCTGAGACTTTCTGTTTCTTTTGCTGAGCCTTTTTATTTTTTCATTTGTTTCAAGAATGTTTATAATTGTTCATGAAAAGACTTGATAGCTGCTTTAAAATATTTTTCAAATAAATCATTCTTACATATTCATCATTTCAGTATTGGTATCTTTTTTTTTTTTTTTTAGTTGGAGTCTCACTCTGTTGCCCAAGCTGGAGTGCAGTGGCGTGCTCACAGTCACACCAGCTTTGACCTACTGGGCTCCAGTGATCCTTCTGCCTCAGCCTCCAAGTAGCCAGAACTATAGGTGCATGCTACTATGCCTGGCTAATTTTTTATTTATTGTAGAAACAAGGTCTCACCAAGTTGCCCAGACTGGTCTCAAACCCTCAGACTCAGGCAATCCACTCACCTCAGCCTCCCAGGTATCTTTTTTATCATCTTTTTTCATTAAGTTTGAGATTTTCATAATTCTTGATATCATTAGTGAATTCTGGTTGAAACTTAGACATTTTTAGGTAGTTCTAAGATTCTGGATCTTGTTTAAACCTTCTATTTTAGATTAGTTTCTCTGATACTGCTCCAGCAAGTTGGCTGGAGGGGAGCACTCTCATTACTGGTAGGTAGAGGTAGAAGCCCCGGGTTCCACTCAGCTTCTGTTGACACCCAAGGTAGAGGACTACTTGGTACTGCTTGCTGGGCAACAGTGGGGGTTCCAGATCCCCACATGGTCTCCACTGAAACCACAGTAAGGATGGCCTTGTTAGTGCTGAGTGATGATGAAAGTACTGACTCTCCACCAGTCTCTTCAGGTATCACCCTAGCAAGGAGAGGGAGGAGAACCTAGTTGCTGCCAGGTGAGGATAGAAGTCCAGGCTCCATAGATGGTCTCCACTGACACTGTGGAAGGAGAGGTGAGTGGATTCAGTATCAGTCAGCAGAGATGGAGGTCCTAGGTTTCTACTAAGCCTTCTCTGACACCAGCCCAGCAGGGTTATTAGTGTGAGTGCCTTATTACAGCCTTGCTAGAGGAGAAGTCTAGGCTCCATATCTGCCTTGCTGGCATGGGTGGGGATGGGTCATTGTTTTTTCTGTGGTGTTTGGCTATAGTAGAGCAGTTACTGTTAAAAGTTTTCCATCTTATTAGGGTACTTCTTTCTGGTGTTTTGCCTAGAAAGAGCAGGGTTTTGTTGGAGATCCCCCCACCCCTATGCCTGTTAGCATTTCTAGATTGCCAACATTTTCAGCACCAAGTCTGGGATACTTGAGGCCAAAAACAAACCAAGGGAGCTTTCCACCTTGTCATTCCTCAGGTTCTAAGTTATCTAGCCTGTCTGCCACCTACTCTCTACTTTTCAGAGTCTTCTAATGGTTTATATGTAAAGCCCAGGGCTTTTACTTGGACTTAACAAGAGGAATGGGGAAAAGTAGATCTACTTCATTCTCTCAAAAGTAGAAGTTCAAATTCAGTTTTTAAGAGCAGTTAAGATTTTGCCAGATAGACAAGACCAAGTTACAGAACTATAAGCCCTCCTCTTTCCCAAGTACGTTCAATACAGTGACCAAGTAAGTTCAGTACAGAAGCTCAGCTAAACCCCACCCATATGAAGTGGAACGAACATTAGGAGCCCTGTACACCAGCAGATAGATGCTGAAATTGACCTTGCTCTCCCAAGACTCAAAGCCACACATTTAGGGAAGATCTGCACAACTTCAATATCCACCAAGTACTAGCCAAGCCCATAATAGCATCTGCCAGGGACACCTTCTATATGAACCTTAACTTCCAACTTATTTCCCTGGACCTTCACATTCTGCCCAGGCTTTTCCAGCCCTTCCACATGGGGGCAAGCCTTAATCCTAGTACCTCCACTCAATGGAATTTTTCCTAAATCAAATGGCACTCTAGTCCAGATTCAGAGCTTAGCTACTATACCCTATACATCTTCAATTTTTTGTTTGTTTGTTTTATTGAGTTGGAGTCTCACTCTGTCGCCCAGACTGGAGTGCAGTGGCCGCTCCCGGCCACCGCAGCCTCGACCTGCTGGGCTCCGGCGATCCTTCCACCTCAGCCTTCCAAGTAGCTGAAACTACAGGCACTCACTACTACAATGGGCTACTTTTTGATTTATTGTAGAGATGAGGTCTCGCCCACCCAAGCGGGTCTCAAATCCGTGGGCTCAGGCAATCCACTCACCTCAGCCTCCCAAAGACGCAGGATTACAGGCTGAGCCACTGAGCCCGACTCAGCTTCAGTTTCAAGACTCTCCTATAACTGCATCTAATCCACCAAACACCAGTGACACTCAGACAACAGCACATGTCTTGAGCTTCCCACATGGGCTTGTCCTTCTTTCCAAAAACTCATCCCAGCCTTTCTCAGATTCCTCTACTTTGGAACACACACATAATCTCAGCCTCACTACTCACAGTTTCTACTGTCTTAAAGAGGTGACTATTTCTCTGAGTCTTGATTTTCTAATCTGTAGAATGGAAAAAATGCACCCTCCTAAGACCGCTATTGGGATAACAAATCGATAAAACATATTTACAGCCCCTCTCCAGTAAATATGTGAAGATTAAAATGTTTAACTTCACTAAAAACCAAGATGTACAAATTAAGAAACCAAAGAGATACCATTTCTCAACCTAGCAAAAAACACACAAGTTGTTGTTGGTAACAATTATTAGGAAGAGACATTCTCACATACTGAGGTGGAGATGCATGAAAATAAAGCTTTTTAGATGACAATTTGCTTGTATCTGCTGGAAAAAATATATATACAAGCCTATTGACCCAGTGATTTTAATTATGGGGATATATCATTCAAAAATTAATAATTACACATGTGTTTAAAAAGGCTGAATGTGCAAGAATGCTGATTGCACATTGTTCATAACAGTGAAAAAATAGAAACAACCTAAATGGCCATCAACAGGGAAATGGCTAAATAGATGTGTCATGTTTATCTGATGGTGAAGCTATGCAGAAATTTAAAAAATAAGGCCAATCTCTGTATATGTCCATGAATAGATGTCTAAGAACTTAGAGGGGGGAAAAAAACATGTCAAGGAGTGATATGCATGATATACTATTTATATTTTTAAACCACAAAATAGTATTATACTTTCAATATTTAAACCACAAAATAGTATTATACTTTCAATATTGTGTGTGTGCATGTGTGCGTGTGTGCGTGTGTGTGTGTGTGTGTGTGTGTGTGTGTGTGTGTGTGTGTGTGGTAAATGCATATAGAAAAGCCTGGAAGAAAAATACCAAACAGAAGAGTTGGGATAAAGATCCTGAGATTAGAATGAGAGACCAAAGGGAATTTGAACCTAAACTGTTGTTTTATTTTTACAAAGAGAAGAGGTTTTTTATGCATCACTGGTATAATCAAAAATGAATAAAAGGGCTGGGCATCATAGATCACGCCTGTAATCTAACACTTTTGGAAGCAGAGGCAAGAAGATTGCCCTAGCCCAGGGATATCAGACCAGCCTGGGCAACTTGGCAAGACCTCATCTCTACAATAAGTCAAAAACTTAGCTAGGTGTGGTGGCTCACACTTGTAATCCCAGCACTTTGGGAGGCCAAAGCAAGAGGATAACCTGAGCCCAGGGGCTCAAGACCAGCCTGGGCAAGTTGGCAAGACCTCATCTCTACAATAAGTCAAAAAGTTAGCCAGGCATGAGGTGGGCACCTGTAGTTCTAGATACTAAGAAGACTGAGGCAGAAGGATTGTCTGAGCAATTGGCTATGGCTGAGGTAGCCATGAACATGCCACTGCACTCCAGCCTGGGTGACAGAGTGAGTCTCCAACTCAAAAAAAAAAAGAACAAACTATCAATGTTGGTGATTTCTTTGTTTGACAAATATACCATAGTAATATAAGATGTTAATCACTAGGAGAAACTAGGTGACAGGTATATAGAAACGCTCTGTATTCTCTTTGTAAATTTTCTGTAAATCTAAAACTATTCCAAAATAAAAAGTGTATTTAACCAAAAAAATGAAAAATAATTGACTGAAACACAAGAAAGAAAGCATAAATAAATTACAAGATATTTATATTATAGACTCCTATGTCACCATGAAATACAATTTAACAAAATAATATTCTACTATGGAATGATCCCCCAAGACATATAATCAAAAAAATAAGTCTCAGAACAATGCAGATAGTACAATCTCAATTACGTACAAAATAAAATAGAGTTTATGAATCAACCAAAATGCCCATCAACTGATCAGTGGATAATGAAAATAAGGTATACATACACTATGGAATACTATTCAGCAATCAAAAAGAATGAAATAATGTCTTTTGCAGCAATGTAGGTAGAACTGGAGAACATCATCCTAAATGAACTACATCAGGAACAGAAAATCAAATGCTGCATGTTCTCACTTATAAATGGGAGCTAAACTAAGGATCTGCAAAGGCATAGAGGATGGTATAATGAACATTGGAGACTCAGAAGCGGGAGAGAGGAAAGGGGTGGAAAGATAGAAAATCTCTTCTTAGGTACAATGTGCACAGGTGGGGGTGGTAGGTACTCTTAATGCCCAGACCAAAACTATTTGTACCCTACAAAACGACTGAAATTTTTTTTAAAAAATTTAATGAGTCCATGGATATGCCTGGCACATAAATTAATGGAAAAACATATTAGAGTCCATATTCTAAACCATACAAACTTCTGTAAAGGATCAGATGGCAAATGTTTTCAGTTTTGTGGGTTACTCTGTCTTTTTCACAACTATTCAACTCTGCCATTTTTGCAGAAAAGCAGCCATGGATAATATGTAACTGAAAGAACATGGCTGTGTTCCAATAAAACTTTACTTACAAAAACAATCTATGGGATGGATTTGGCCCATGGGCTATAGTTTGCCAACCCCTGTTCTAAACTGTTGGCAAAGTAGGAGGTAAATGGTTTACTGCTAAAATAATTTCCAAAAATAACTGTGTACACATGGACATAGTAGAACAAGAGACATGGAAAGGTGGGGAGTGAGGTTGAGGGATGAGAAATCACCTAATGGTACAATGTACACTATTCAGTTGATAGTTACACTAAAAGCCAAGACATCACTGCTACACAATATATCCATGAAATGAAAGTGCACGTATGCCCCCTAAGTCTATAAAAATAATAAATAAATAAACTATATTAGTGTTTTATCTGTATTAAAAATAACACTAGTAGTGTCTGAATACAGTGCTTAATGTAAAGCAGTATTTAATAAATTCTGCTTCTTCTCCCCTTTTTTTTTTTTTTTTTTTTTTTTGAGTTGGACTCTCACTCTGTCACCCCTTCTTTGTCCACCACCACCCTGCAGCTGAAATCCCAGCATGCCTGCATGGTTAACCTGCTAGGTTGTTACAATTACTTGATCCATATAACCCAGGGTGCCATTTAGTTTTGATATTATGAACCAACTTCCCGTGGAGGGAAACAAGGATACAACAGGACTCACAGCACAGGTCAGCACTGAAATGAACGCTGACTCCATTGTCTGCCATCCCCTTTCATAGAGGCTTTTCAGGAGGCCCAGTCAGGTACAAGAGTCTCCCAGAAATTTCCGGGCCCTCTTGGGGAGAATGGTTGAGGAATGCTAATTGGCAACCAGGCTGAGTGACAGTTATGTTTGGGAATGAGTTCCAAATTGCATTCTCCTGGAGCTTATTAGGAGACTCATTAACAGTACAACAGTACATTACTTTCTGAAATTCTGATCTAAGCAGAAAATTAAAATTATTTGCTAAATGACCTAGTAAAATTGAATAAAATGTGCTGAGAAAATGAAAACCGCAATAGATCATCCTGCAAAATTTGACTAAAAATGATATATTTTGCCGTCATTGAGAGACAGCGTTGTGCCCTTTGTGCAGCGTTGGATGGGCCTAATATATGACTCGGGCCTCAAAGGTCCCACCTGCAGAATGACTCACTAGGTCAAGGGGGCTAAACGCAATGCCAGCATGGGGCTGATAACACGGAGCCCATAGTCCTGGCTAAAAGTCCAGCACCACCTCCCACCTCCCCAACCTTTAAACCACCTAGTTCAGGTCTCACCCTTCCTCTGTTGCTTCAACCATTTCAATCACTATCTAATTAACCTCCCTGTCTCCTGACTACCCAGTCCAACATGGAGCATTTCTAGCATAATACTCCTTCCAAAACGCAAGCCTCACTTTCTCACACTCCACTCCTTTTCAGAAAACTATCAGGAACGCCCCATTGCTCAAAGGCCCAAACTCTATAGCAGTGATTCTCAAAGTGTGGTCCCTAGACCAGCAGCAGCATCTGGACTCTGGTTAAAAATGCAAGTTTTCCAACATATGGAATCACAGAAACTCTCAAAACCCACAATCTGAGTTTTTACAGCCCTCTAGGTGATTCTTCTGCATGTTCAGCTTTGAGAATCGTGGCTCTATAGCAAGGCACAAACATGTTGCTGTCTAGCCTTGATTTTCCTGGTTTTCTCTACTCACTCTCACCCACCTCCACCTTCCATCCGTACTCAATCACACAGGTTTTTGACCCACCAAAGCAGGTTGGGGGATGGCCTGTGCGGCTCCCTCTGCTGGGAGAGTCCCACTGTGACGTGGTGAGCACATCCTCAAAGACCTATCATTAAAATGTCCGTTTATTTTTCCCCTTTGAAGGGCCTGCCTTGCTTGGATCAGTCCCAAAGTTAGCTATTTAGCTGGTCTGAGAGTATCTTTTCCTGAGAGCCTCAGAGAGGGAATTTTCTTCCTCATCAGTCCCCACTTAGCTTTCTGTGTTTCCCTTAATGTGTGTTTAGACGGGCTGCCTGGCTTAGCTGTGAGAAACGGGGGCCAAAATGATGTTTTCTCGGGACCTTGCATTGAACTTGGAAAGAAGTTCGTACTTAAAAAGCACTTGCATTAAAAAGGGTCTTATCAACTTGAGTGTACAAGAAAGGTCTCTAAAAACCATTCCAATTCACAGACACATTTGGTTTTTCATGCTCTCAAAGAGACTAGGATGTGCAAAACAACAAGCTTTCCCCTTCCGCTTCTGGCCCCACAGATTCGGTAGCAGTTCGACTCTGTACATTGCATACAAGTGATCAAGCTCACAAGTGTTTTTAGTATAAGCTAGCAGTTCACTTCACTGGAAAAGATGTGAATACAGAAGTGTTGCCAACCAGCACAGGCAGGGTTTGCAGCAGCTAGCAAGGCCCAGATGTTCAACAGGTTTCCTTTCTGGGTGTGAGGCTTAGATGATCTATTTTTTAACATAGGATATATCTGAACACATTCAGCTTAGCAAAAATCAAAAATCGAGTCTAACAGGAGGCATCTAAGCCCATTTAATTCATTACTCTCTTTGGGAAACTAATGACCCTCCTGAAGAACATGCTTAGGACATGAACTCCAAAACTTCTGAGTCAGCACTAACCTCAAATACTTAGTTGTGGGGCCCCAGGAGATGATCTGGAAGAGACTATGCAGGCCTAAAACCATAGTCGTAGAACCGAGAAAGAGACCTCAGAAACCACCTAGTCAGAATTCCAGGTGATACCTGCAAGGCCCCAGGCAGCATCGTCAACAAACTAATAGCAACCTCAGTAGGAACCAAGGCTCACCACCGTCCCAAATGTTAACTCGGGGTTTGACATTGTGTTCTGATTGTCACACTCTCTGAGCTATAAGAGAAAACCTTAGCTATTATGTTAGGGACCCAGAGATCCCTGAGCCACTGTTATTCTCTCAAAAAGACTAAAGAAAATATGGTATTGATCATAAATAAGGTTAACCAGGCTGTAATTTAAGTACACAGTCTATTTCTGGGGGAAAAAATAGTCTCTCAAAATAATGGTGCCACAATAAAGGAAAGTTGATTGAAGTTGGGCCATTGTATTTTTTAAAAATAGACACCAATGACATGTTTCTTTTTAGGGATAAGGAGAGCAATGCCAAAGAGTATAACTGACTTGTCCACAGACTCACAGCTAGATGGAGTAACAAGTAGCTAGCCTAGTGGCTTTTCAACAAGACACAAGCTATCATTCAGAAAATTAGTAAACCCATAGGAGAGCGGTTCTCAAAATGTAGTCCCTGAGAACCCGTTAAATTAAAATGTGGGGGTTCATCCCAGACTTGCTAAATCAGAAACTCAGATGTGACCCAACAGTTTGTATATTCTCATGAGCTAAAGAGCTAAAAACCACTTAAGAACCTTTGCCATAGAGAAAGGCTACCTTTACCTCCTGAGGTTTTTCTCAGTCTGGGTTGATGGTAGGACCTTGTGGCAATATTAGATGAACAAATTATAGATCATAATTTGCAAACCAGAAGCCATCTTGAAAGCTTGGTCCAAACTGCCTACCTGGACAGAAGTCCTTTCTGTTGCATCCCTGATTATGATGGTTAATTGTGTCAATTTGGCTAAGCCATAGTACAGATATTTTTGTCAAACATCAGTCTGGATGTTGTTGCAAAGGGATTTTTTAGATGAGATTAACATTTGAATCAGGAAACTTTGAGTAAAGCAGATTACCCTCCATTATGTGAGTGGGCCTCATGGAGAGTTTCATATGATCAGTTAACAGAAGAAAAGAAAATAGTCCTGGTTTACAGATGCTTCAGTATGATATGCAGGCATCATCTGGAGATGGACAACTGCAGCACGCACTACAGTCCTTCTCTGGGACATCCCTGAAGGACAAGTGAAGGGAAATCCTCTCAGTGGGCAGAACTTCAAACAGTGCATCTGCTTGATCATTTCTGTTGGAAGTAGAAATGGCCAGATGTGTGATTAAGTACTGATTCATGGGCTTTGACCAATTGTTTGGCTACATGGTCAGGAACTTGAAAGAAACATGACTGGAAAATTGATGACAAAAAGGTCTGGAAAAGAGGTATGTGAATAGAACTCTCTGAATGGGCAAAAACCATGAAGAATTTTGTGTTTCATATGAATGCTCACTAAAGGGTGACCTCAACAGAGGAAGATTTTAATAGTTAAGTGGACAGGATGACCCATTCTCTGGATACCAGTCTGCCTCTTTCCCAAAACACCCTTGTCATTGTTCAATGGGCTCATGAACTAAGTGGCCATGATGACAGAGATAAAGCTTATGTGTGGGCTCAGTAACATGGACTTTTACTTACCAAAAGTGACCTGGCCACGGCCACCACTGAGTGCCCAATCTGCCAGCAACAGAGACCAACACTGTATCCCCATATGACACCATTTTCAAGGATGATTAGTCAGCTACCTGGTGGCAGGTTGATTACATTGGACTTCTTCCATTATGGAAGAGGTAGTATTTTGTTCTTATTGGAATAGAAACTTCTTCTTGATACAAATTCATATTCCTGAATGTAATGATTCTGCCAAAACTACCATTCATGAACTTACGGAATGAATGCCTTATCCATAATCTTGATCTTCCATACAGCATTGCTTCTGATCAAGGAACTCACTTCATAGCAATGAAATGTAGCAATGGGCCTACACTCATAAATTTCACTTGTCTACCACGTTTCCCCCAGTTCTAATGCAATTGGCTTGATAGAATAGTAGAATGACCTTTTGAAGAATCACACATCTGGCCATTTCTCCTTTCAAGTTACAGCACCAACTAGGTGGCAATTCCTTTACAGCAGCAGTCCCCAACCTTTTTGGCATCAGGGACAGATTTCATGGAAGACAGTTTTTCCATGGACAGGGCGGTGGGGGTGGTGGTTTCGGAATGATTCAAGTGCATCACATTTATTGTAGACTTTAGTTCTTCCCAGTTCAGGGATCTTTTGTGGCTGGGAAGCCATGCTCTAAAACTCTTCAGAAAGCTGAGATAGGTGATCATGCACCAACTGGGAGAAAGAAGGCCCTGGCTCGGTCTCTTTCAAAATCTCTGTTAATGTTTGAAATATGTCAAAAACCCCAGTGTTCACACATCATCCCCATAATTCCAGTTTGGCTTTGAGTGTAACCACTTTATCTGCTGACTTGAACACAGTTGTCATTCTCCCCTGGAGTGACAGATTAAGTTCATTGAGCAGGTTGAATATGTCAGACAAGCAAGTTTTGCAACCCATTCTGTGTCACTGAAATGTGCTGCCAGTGATGACTGTTTTTCTTTAAAAAATCTCTGGAGCAGCTCTTATAATTCAAAATCTCTGGCCAGTGATCCACCTTTAGAAAGCCATCTCTTCTGTGTATAAGAGAAGATATGTGTGCTCTGCTTCCATCTCCTCACAGAGCAGCATGAACAGAAGTGAGTTAAGAGCACGTACTTTAACATGGTTGCAATATTAATCACATCCTGCAAAATGTTACATTCAAGTGACATTCTTTGACTAAGCAGCATTTCTCTATGGATGACACAATGTGTAGACTCACATTCAGAAGTGACCTCTTTGACCCAAGTAGTGAAACCAGAAAGCTGACCAGTCATGGCAGTCACTTCATCCATGCATGTATCAACACAATTCAGTTTTCCTGATATGTAATCATTCAAAGACTTGAATACTTCTGCAGCTGTGGTATTGGCTGGCAACAAAAGTACACAAAACGTCCCCTCAGTGCACATCCTTCTGAAAAATATATTGCACAGAAACAAGCATTGTTACTTTGTTGTCGATATTGGTAGACTCCTTAACCTGGATTGTGTGCCACGGTGACTCATTAATCCTCTCTAACAATTGTGCCTCAATATCCTCTGATATTTCATCAATTTGTCTAGCTATGGTGCTAGCCAAAAGAGAAACATGCCGCATTTTGAACTGCAGCCTTTCCTATAAGTTCATGACAAATGTCCTTAGCAGCAGGCAGGATTAACTCTTCAGCAATATTAAAGGGCTTCTTAGCTTTAGCAATGCAGTTAGCCACTAAGAATCATGTTCTCAGTGCAGACACATTTTGATGAAGTGATGGCCCTCAATATTTCCTTTGTTCTTTGTGTTCATGTTTTTTTGTTCTTTGGAACTCCAAAGACTTGTCTTTTAATGCAGGGTGCTTGGTCACCATGTGGTGAGGCAGGTTTGAAGGTTTCATGGCTTCAGTGGCTAGCCGGTCGCCACATATCATACAAAGTGGACTTGGAGAACGTGAATCACCTGTTGTAATGAACCAATAATTTAAGTAGGACTCTTGGTATTTTCTTTGAAATGCGGCTTTATTTTTGTTGGCAGTCTTAGAGACTTCTGCTATCTCATCATTGGGTCTTTCCCTTTTCAAAGAAACTCTCCATTGATGTTTGTTTTTTACTCATTCTGGCTAGGGTTAGCTTGTGGCCTTACCAAAACTGTGACTGAGACAAGTGTGCAGTACAGGAAAGAGTTACGGAAAGAAGTGGTAAATAAAATAATGGCTGGGTCATGTATAAGTGTCAGATTCTGACTTAAAGCATGCCACCAGATGCAGCTATACAATTAAAGTACATCAATTCACTTGCCACTCATTGATAGGGTTTTAATGAGTCTGCAAGCAATTAATTTATTATGGTCTCTGTGCATTCAAACCTCACTGCTAATGTTAATCTGCATTTGCAGCCACTCCCTAGTGCTAGCATCATTGCCTCAGCTCCACCTCAGACATTAGATTCTCATAAGGAATGCACAGCCTAGATCCCTGGCATGCACAGTTCATAGTAGGATACATGCTTCTATGAGAATCTAACGCTACTCCTGATCTGACAGAAGGCAGAGCTTAGGTGGTAAATACAGACGAAGCTTCACTCACTCACCTGCTACTCACCTCCTGCTGTGCGGCCCGGTTCCTAATGGGCCACGGACCGGTACCATGCAAATCACCTCTTTCCTGGGTCTCCAACCTGCTGGTACTGGTCCATGGTCCAGGGGTTGGGGACCTCAGCCTTCTAGGATTGGGGCAAAGTTCTCCAGGAGGATGTATATCCTCTGAATTGATGCCCCATGTAAGGTGCTGTTTCTCTCATAGCCAGGATTCACAGGTCCAGGAATTAAGGGGTGGGAATGGAAGTAGCACCACTCACCATTATCCCCTAGTGACTCACTAACAAAACTCACTTCCTGTTTCCGCTGGCCTAAAGGTCATAGCTCCAAAGGGAAGAAGACTTTCAACAGGAAACACAACAATGATTCCATTGAACTAGAAGTTAAAATTGCCAGCCACTTTGGCTTCTCCTGCCTCTCTTAGTATTACTATGTCCTGTGATTAAAATTAGTGCAAAAATGGCCGGGCTCAGTGGCTCAGCCTGTAATCCCAGCACTTTGGGAGGCCGAGGTGAGTGGATTGCCTGAGCCCATGGGTTCGAGACCCGCTCGGGCAACTTGGCGAGACCTCATCTCTACAATAAATCAAAAATTAACTGGGCGTGGTAGCGCATGCCTGTTCTAGCTACTTGGAAGGCTGAGGCAGAAGGATCACCAGAACCCAGCAGGTCGAGACTGCGGTGGCCAGGAGCAGCCACTGCACTCCAGTCTGGGTGACAGATTGAGACTCCAACTCAAATAAATAAATAAATAAATAAATAAAATTAGTGCAAAACAATAATAACCCAATCCAGGCAGGACTACTAAACAGAGACTTCAGAAATAAAGGTGTGGATCATCCCACAAGGTAAAGAGTCATGACCAGCTGAGCTGCTTCCCAAGGGAAAAGGGATACAGAATAGGCAATAGAAGAAGGTGGTTATAAATACCAGCAATGACCATGTGACCAGTTGCAAAAGTGAGGGCTGTAATTATCATGAGTATTTCTTCCTCATTTTGTTATGAATATGTTTATCGTGTTCAGCAGATGTATTTTCTTCCCTTTTTAAATCCCTTTATCATGTAACATAAGGTGTGTTGACTTTATATATCACTGTATTTGAATATTGCTAACTTTACATCATAGTATTTAAGTTATGGGATATCAAGAAGAAGAGTAAATATCACTCAAAGATTTTAAGTCTTATTCTAGAGAGTTAGTGTGTTTTCAGTTGTACACAGGATAGTTGTACCATTTTAGACAGAAACATAGTCTTGTTATTGTGTCTATTTGGAGATTTATTATGACTTAAGGAGATGTGGACAGGTGCCAAGATGACAAAGGTAGACTTGTGATGGTTAATTTTGTGTGTTAACTTGGCTAGGCCATAGTATCCAGATATTTGGTTAAACACCAGTCTAGAAGTTACTGAGAAGGTATTATTCAGATGAGGTATTTGTTTAAATCAGGAGACTTGTGTAAGGCAGATTACCTTCTATAATGTGGGTGGACCTCATTTAATCAGTTGAAGGTCTTAAGAAAAACCAAACTGAGGTCTCCTGGGAGAAAAGGAATTCTGCCTCCAGACTTTTTTTTTTTTTTTGAGTTGGAGTCTCACTCTGTCACCCAGACTGGAGTGCAGTGGCTGCTCCCGGCCACCACAGCCTCGACCTGCTGGGCTCTGGTGATCCTTCCACCTCAGCCTTCCAAGTAGCTGGAACTACAGGCGCGCACTACCACGTCCAGCTAATTTTTCGATTTATTGTAGAGATGAGGTCTCGCCAAGTTGCCCAGGTGGGTCTCGAACCTGCGGGCTCAGGCAATCCACTCACCTCAGCCTCCCAAAGCACGGGATTACAGGCTGAGCCACTGAGCCCAACACTATTTTAAGACTCAAGCTACAATATCACCTCTTTTCTGGGTCTCCAACCTGCTGGTCTGCCCTACGTATTTGAACTTGCCAGTGCCCACAATTACAAGAGCCAATTCCTTAATTTTAAAAATAGACATACACACACACAAGCTCCATTGGTTCTGTTTCTCTAGAGAATCCTAATACATTAAGAGATGGCCATCTATCCTTTACTAGATGTCCCCAGGACTGAAAATTCTCTCTAAGATGCTCTTGCCCTTATTGGAAAGTTCTTAAGTTAGACATTTCTTCCTTATGGTCAACAAAGATCTATCTTGGCCCTCCACCTTCTGGATGATCATACCAATCCTGAAAACCTCACCTTTACTGAAGCCTTCAAGATAACTCCTCCATTGCTGCTCAAGTCCCAAGGAAGAGCAGTCACTGGGAAAAGTTGTCAAGCCTGTGCCCAAATAATCTCCCTCTGAGGGTAGTTTCTTAAAAGGAACGTAAGGTTGTGGAGAAGAAAGGAGAGAAGGAAGAAATGAAGAAAAGAAAAATGGGGGGCAAAAGGAAGAAAGGAATGTGGCAGTGCTTTTCAAATACCTACTAAACATTTTGCATGTAATCCTCAAAAAACCACTATGTGATCATATACTCTTTACCACTGTAAAGATTAGGAAGCAAACAATCCATGAGGTAAAGTAAATTGTCAGAGGCCATCCTCAGAGTCACCTCCCTTCCCTCATTGCAGCAAGACCACCAGCAGCTATTTCCAATTAGCAGCCTGTTAGCTTAACCATTTAATCAGTGGGCTCACAAAAGACATAGGGACGGTTTTCATTGGTCTAGTTTAAGTCACTTGCTCATTCCTGAAATAATCCTTATGGTCAAGGGAGTGTAACACTTTGATTGGCTAGACCAAAATCTTGTGACCTTGCCTTGTCCAGTAGGTGACAGTAGCCTCGGTTAAATGGAGAGAGGAGAAATTCTTTTAACAGGGGAGGAGGGAATGGCTGCTAGAGAAGCAGAAAAAAATAGAGTGATGAAATCATCTGAAGAAAAGGAATTCCTGAAGACACAATGAATGTCTCCAGTCTGGTTAAACACTTCCTGTTTTAAAAGTCATATTTATAAATACTCTGCGTTGAATTATTAAGGTGTAGTAATAATTATTTGCAGTGAACAATAAAGGGAAGGTTTTTGGCAATGGGAAGTTTCAACCAGTGCACATTTGTTGTTAGCACCCACATCCCTGATCCAAGGTGCCAAACTTGCTCTGTTCTCTTCACAGAGAAGGGCTAGGGCATAACCCCCATTCTAGAAAGAAGGTCTGACCGTTGAGGCCCTTTTCTGGTTATTCATCCCATGTACCCAATAACTCTCTGAAACTCATATTTTTAATTCCTCCGATATTTCCAAGATGCTTCTCTGGTTAAAGCTCTTTAACATTATCTGCCCCTCCATGCTCAACGATGGCTCGGGTATGGACTCCAGCACTGGGCTCGCTTACATGGGAGGTGCGAGTACTGCACCATTACAACTCCAATGCACAGCCTTAATACATTTTATAGAAGCCTCAGACTCATCCCAGTACCAATTATTCATATCTAGTTACCATATATTTAAAAAGTAATTCACAACTTAGAACATTTTAAACCACACAATTCTTAGCATTATGAACATATGTTTACTAACTTTCAACTGTGAACAATTATACTTAATCTTAGTATTCCCTCTGGGCTTAAGTAGAAATCAACTTTATAATTCTAGATTCATTCTTATGTCTTTAAAAAAAAAAAAAGCATTGTTGGCATATTTGAGCTCTGGGTCTAGCATTTCAGAACTTCAGAACAGATTGACAACTAAAACCCTTAACAGAGACTTTTATTTAATCTTTCCTTTCACTACAATTAGAAGCTTTGTAAATTTCTACTTAAAATGTAGACAGGAGAAGGCATTGACTACCTTCTGATTACTCCCTCTCAGCTCCCTTGCCTCATATCTTCTTGGACAAATTCAAAGACTAAACAAGGGAGAATGGACTGACCATATTCACTCATTCATTCATTCACTAATTCATCAGACTTTTTTGAAAGTCTAGTGGTCACTTTATATCAGGCACTGTGATGGGTATTGAGTGTATGATAGTGAGCAGAAAAGATTGTTTCTATACTCTTAAGGCTTAAGGTCTTGTTCAAGGATTAGCTGACTACAACCTATAAGCCAAATCTTGCCTATCACTTGTTTTCGTGTGGCCCACAAGGTCATAATGGCTTTCACACCTACATTGTTTTTAAAAAATCAAAAGAAGAATATTTTGTAACAAATGAAAATTATATAAAATTCAAAAGTCAGTGTCCATAAATAAAGTTTTATTAGAACACAGCCAAGCTCATTCATTTACATATTGCCCTTGGCTGCTTTCACCCAGTAGCAGAGTTGAGAGGTTGCAACATAGACCACATAGATGGCAAAAATCAAAATGCTTACTGCCTGGACCTTTACAAAAAATATTTGCTGACCCTCACCTCCACTCCATCCTGCCCCCATCTAGTAATAAATGAGTCAGAGGTCAGAAGGGGATGGCTACCCCTTCACTGTGGAATGGAATCAGTCTCCCAACCAACGGGTGGAGGTGAAATCTACTATACACTTCATTGGCAGTCAAAGGTCACATAGCACCCATTTGTCAGTCAAGTCTGTTGCTGGCCATAGCTCCTCAGCTTTAACCTGACTTTACCAATAGAAAGCCATTCCCTTCTTGCCCATTTGCTAATCAACTATTGACTGCCTCCTCCTCCACCACCCATCCAATCTCCTTTGTCTAACTGAGATCCATCTACTTCTAAAGATATTTGATCATGATCTTAGTAGCCTATGGCAATTTGAACAATCCCAAAAGACACCAATCCCTTGGAGCTCAACCCACAATGACCTCTTCCATCTCTGAAATCCTATGACATTGGTGATGCTATGGTGCCATAGGACTTAATTGCTAAGTGTTTCCTGCCTTATATTAAGACAGTGAGTTCTGGCAACTGTGCCTTACCTATCATTATATCTTCCACAAAAGAATGGATGCACAGTGTCTTGATTCATTAGTTGTATGTATGAGCAAAAGCAATGTCTGGGATGTTGTCTCATCCTAGAGATGGAAGAATTCAAACCTGCCCCAGTCTTGCCACCTAATATCTGTGCCACATTCTATCAGTCTCTGTTTCCAAAGCTCTGAAATGGGAACAGTGGCTCCTGCTTTCACTTGTCTGGGTAAGGGTTACTTAAAAACAGTTGTTCTCAACCTGGAGGACTTGTCAAAATGCAGATTCTGATTGAGTTGTATTAGGTAAGGGCTGAAAGTTTGCATTTGCTGATACTGCTGGTCCAGAGGCCTAACTTTAAAAACCACTGTACAGCATAATGTAGTGAAGGACACATAAAGGACACATTTTTATTTCCTTGTAAAGAATTGATGTTCATGGTGATGATGATGACAACAGTAGTAATATAATTTTTCTATAATTTAAATTTTATACCATGTGCAAGTTTTCTATCAAAGTAGTTTCAAATTCATTCAGACACTGGGAAGATGGGATGCTTTCTGCATAACCACATGAAAAAAATTGATATACTTAATTCTGTCACACGAGTCAGCAACAATTTTACTAGCAGAAATATGACTATATTATATGCATGCAGGTTTCTGCATCTCAAAGAAAACAATACATAAACCACTCCCTTTTAAAATTTACCATTAATATTTATTATTCATTCATTTTAGTTCACTTTAAAGAAAATTTATGGGAGAAAAAGTTAAAAGTGAGCAAGTTCTATCCTAAAACCTTGATGTTATTGATGAGTAAGGAAAATGCCACTGTGATGTAACTTTGGTGTTCATTGTAGGTATAGTTTGAGGACCACTGGTACAGCTATGTCAAGCCAGTGTTGTAGGCTGAACTCTGTGGGACGTGGCACCTTGATAAGGTCACCATGACATTGGTTTGAGCCACCACTACAGGAAGGGAAACACCAGAGAGACTGGATTCTGGTGAAATGACCACACACATGTAATTCACAAGGGCCAGATATAATTTTATTACTTTCCACTGGGAAATGCAACTGATAAGAAAAGGAATACTTTTATGTTAGTTGGCCCACATTTTCTTCCCTATTTGAAAGTTTTTTAAATGAAAAAAACTGTAGTAAAAAATAGAGATTGGGTATGGTGGCTCACATCTATAATCCCAGAGCTTTGGGAGGCTGAGGCAGGAGGATTTCTTAAGGCCAGAAGTTCAAGACCAGCCTGTACAACATAACAAAACCCCATCTCTACAAAAAAATTGTTTAAAAAATTAGCCAGACATTGTGGCATTCACCTGTAGTCCTAGCTACTAGGGAGACTGAGGTGGGAGGATCACTTGGGCCCAAAAGTTAGAGGTTACAGTGAGCTAAGATTGCACCACTACACTCCAGCCTGGATGACAGAGTGAGACCCTGTCTCTAAAATATCTTTTTTAATTAAAAAAATTCTATTGATTGAGCCCACTATGTACCTGATGGGAGGATGGAAGTTACATTAATGCATTTTATCTCTTCTATACAAACCTGCCACATATTTGTTATATGTTTCATTTTGAAGTGAACAATAGAACCTGCTTGGTAAAGTTGTTTATGGATTAAATGAGATAATGCATGTAAAGGGCTTAACTCAGCAGAGTACATAATAAAGTGCTTGGTTAATACACGTTCTGGTTCTTATTCATTCCAAAGTTTTGAGAAGGATTCAATATTATTTGTATAAACACCAACAGATTCTAATTTAGTTCTATAATAATATGATGAACAGTTCCTAGCTGCTGTTCTGGGTCTAGACTCCCACCTTCTTTTGTGCCAGGAAAGCTGAGTCTTGTGGTTATATCAAGAGGCTTCCTTGCCCCCTGGCTTCTGATGAGTTTGGCCAATGGGGAGCACTTGTAGGAACTGAGAGAGAAAGGTAAGAATGAGGTCAGAGCATCTCATTTCCCAGTCTCTCTATACCAAGAGCTGACGCTGACCATATTACTGGGCTGAAGTCCATGTCTATCTGACAGCTCTCTCTCCACATGATCTACAGCTTATGGTAAACACTCTTCCATCCCTCCCTCCTTCTTATGCCCAAATCCCCCATTCCCTCTCTCTATTACTAACCCTAGTATATTGCCCATTCCTGTAAATTATCTATACCTTTGCCACCCCTTTGGAAATAATTCATATCTTAAACTGTCTTCAAATTACCCAGTTTGAGTTTGCCACTAGTTTCCTGCTAGGACCTAACTAAAACATAACACAGGAGTTCCCAAACTTTCTCTCTCTGTTGAAAGCATCCTTATTGTTTCTTAGTTTTTTCATGGAAGCACTAATATGATGAACAGAAATACCTAACAATTATGTTTATTAAGTAGTTCAGTCCAAACAATTTAATAAGTATTTATGTCCTAACATAACTAAGTTAGTAGCTGATTTTTTAAAAATAATGCAAAAATAGTGTTTCTATATATCAGTAGTGAACTATCTGAAAAAGAAATCAAGAAAGCAATCCCATTTACAACAGTTACCAAAAAATACCTAGAAATAAATTTAATCAAGGAGTTGAAAGATCTCTACAATGACAAGCATAAAACACTGATTAATAAAATACAAATAAATGGGAAAACATCCCATTCATGGATTAGAAGAATTAATACTTTTAAATATCCATACTGCCCAAAGCAATTTACACATTCATTGCAATCCCTATCAAAGTTACAATGACATACTTCACTTAAATAGAAAAACAATCCTAAATTTTGCATGAAACCACACAAAAAATAGCCAAAATAATCTTGAGCAAAAAGAACAAAGCTGGAGGTATCACACTGCCTGACTTCAATGTATACTACAAAGCTATAGTAACCAAAACAGCATGGTACTGGCATAAAATAGACACATAGACCAATGGAATAGAGTAGAGAACCCAGAAATAAACCTGCATACTTATAGCCAACTGATTTTTGACAAAAGCACCAAGAATACACATTGGGAAAGGACAGTTTTTCAAAATATTGTGCTGGGAAAACTGGATACATTTAGAAAAATGAGACTAGACACCTATCACTCACCATATACAACCATATACACCACATCAACTCAAAATGGATTAAAAGCTTAAATGTAAAACCTAAAACTATAAAACTACTATAAAAAACATGAGGGAGAAGCTCCATGACATTGGTCTGGCCAAGCAATTTTGGACAAGAACACAAAAGCACAGGAAACATAGCAAAAAATAGACAAATGGGAGATTAAAAGACTTCTGCACAGCAAAAGAAACAAGCAACAGAGTGAACAGAAACCCTCTAAAATGGGAGAAAATATTTGCCAAGTATACATCTGACAAGAGATTAAGGGGCTTAAAAAGAGGCAAAATAATTGACTAGATGTGTCTCAAAAGAAGACATACAGTATTCCAGATTAAGATGGCTGACATGAGGCAGCTAGAGTGAGTTTCTCCTACAGAGTTAACCAAAATAGAGTGTCCCCAGCACTCTGAGAGAAACAGATCCAGCACCACCCCTCATGAGTCTCCAAAGGAATGATAATAACCACTTAGAGCAAAGAAGAAGAAAAACATCCATCAACCTGGGCTGTAACTGGCCAGACTCTTGCCTGAACCACCACAGTTCTCCACAGCCTCTGGACACATGGGAAAGGTGAGTGAGGGAAATTCAGGAGTTCTGTGCTCCTGCCACAAACTTTCAGAGCTTTCTGGGCCTTGTGGGACCCCAACCCCTTGTAGAAAACTGCCTTCCCCCACAGCCATGCTCTGTCAGAGGGGCAGGAAAAAAGCCTTGAGCAGCAACAGCTGCCACTTTCCAGGAACTCAACTCTTGCATGGTGGAGCAGCTGCTTTCCAGCGAGCTTAGATGGGAATGCGCTTAGATGGGAATGCGCCCCAAGCGTGGACTCCACGACTGCAGATAGTTCCTGGCTAGGTGGGTTTCCTGAGAACACCTGAGGCCCTGAGACTGGCTGTACCTTGACATTCAGATCACAGATTGACTGAGGCCAAGGAGAGAGCTGGGTGAGACAAATTGCCATAGCAACCTCTCACTCCCCCTGTGAACTTTTCTGTGTCTTTTCTGTGGTCTGAGACTCTCTTCTAATCCCCACTCGGGCAGCAAAGAGTGCACACTTATGGAGTGCTTTATCTCCTCTCCCCTGCAATACCTCAAAAGGCTCAAAACAGACAGAAAACTTGGGAAACCCCCAGAGCCCCACCCTCAGTCTAGAATGACTGGGCATTTCCTTGGAGCAACACTCACCAAGGAAAAACTCTACAGCCACCATCATAGCTGGCTTTCTTGCACAAACTCTACCTCCTGGCAGGAGATTAACAGTACAACCAAACACATCAACCCTTAGTTTTGGGGAAGGCCAGATCCCAAGTGCCACTAACAATACTTTCCAAGCCACTCTAGCCACTCAGGATGCCATGAGCCAGTGCAGGTACACAGCACAGGGCTGCCACATCTGGCAACTTCACCACACCAAGGCTATATATAACCAAGGGAACCCTACAGTGCCTACCTCAATCCCCTGCCAACCTCATATAGGAAGAAATTGTCTACCCAAGTGAAAAGGAACCAGAAACATAATTCTGACAATATGAAAAAACAGAGTTCTCCAACACCCCCAAAAGACCACACCAACTCTTCAGTAACAAACCCTGACCCAAATGATGTTGTTGAAATTCCCAGCATAGAATGCAAAAGGTTGACTGAGGATATACTTTGCCAATGAACTTTAGGAGAAAACTGAAAACCAACAGAGAGATTTTTAAAACTATTCACAGCATGAATGAAAAAGTATTCAATGATATAGACACTTTTTTTCAGAAACCAAGCTGAAATTCTGGAACTGAAAGAAGCATTTAGGGAAATACAAAATGCAGTGGAAAGTTTTAACAGTAGACTAAAACAAACAGAAGAAAGGATCTCAGAACTTGAAGACAAGGCTTTTGAATTAACCCAATCAGAAAAAATCAAGAATCAAGAGAACAGAATGAAGCCTCCCAGAAATGTGGGATTATGTAAATCATTCAAACCTAATAATCATAGGTGTTCCTGAGGAAGATGTGAAAGCAACAGGTTTAGAAAACCTATTTGAGAGAATAATAGAGGAAAAATTACCTGGTCTTTCCAGAGATCTCAGTATCCAGATACAAGTATCCCAAAGAACCCTGAGAAGATTCATTGCAAAAAGGTCATCCCTAAGGCATGTAATCATCCAGCTATGCAAAGCTAATGTGAAGGAAACAATTTTAAAAGAAGTGGGACAAAGGCATCAAATAACTTAGAAAGGTAAAACTTTCAGAATAACAGTAGACTTCTCAGAAGAAACCCTACAAGCCAGGAGGGAGTAGGACCCCATCTTCAATCTCCTCAAACAGAAAAACTATCAGCCAGGACTTTGTATCCCATAAAACTAAGTTTTATAAATGAAGGAGAAATGAAGTTCTTCACAGAAAAGCACACACTGAGAGAATTTGTTACCATTAGACAAGCTCTACAATAAATATTTAAAGGAGTCCTAAATACTGAAACAAAAGATTGAAATACACCTGTAGAAAAACACTGGAAATTATAAAGTTCACAGGCTTTATGGAACACCAACATAATAGAGGAGACAAATAAACAAAGCAACCAGATAGCAACCAGTATTATGAATAGAATAGTACATTACAACATCATTATTAATGGTTGAACATAAATGAACATAAACTGAACATAAATGGTCTCAATGCCCCACTAAAAAGACATAGACTGGCAAATGGATTTTTAAAATGCAACTCAAATATCTACTGCCTTCAAGAGACCCACTTAACTCACAAAGACTCCTATAGACTCGAGGTAAAGGATGGGGGAAAATATGCCATGCAAATGGAAATCCAAAATGAGCAGGAATAGCCATTCTCATATCAGATAAAATAGATTTTAAATTAACAACAGTAAAAAAAAATACAAAGATAGTATTAGATAATGATAAAGGGAGCCATTCGATGAGAAGACATAACAATTTTAAATGTATACATGCCTAACACCACGATGCCCGGCTTTATAAAACAAACTCTATTAGACCTAAAAGAGAGAGAGAGAGAGAGAGAGAGAAAGAGAGAGAGAGAACAATACAATAATGGTGGAAGACTTCAACTGTCCACTGACAACAATAGACAGATCATCAAGACAGAGAATCAACAAAGAAACATTGGAGTTAAACAGGACTCTAGAGAAAATAGGACTAATAGACACCTACAGAACATTCTATCCCAAAACTACGGAATACACATTTTTCTCATCAGCACATGGAACATTCTGCAAGAGAAACCATATGATAGCTAACAAATCAAGTCTCAATACATTAAAAAATTTGAAATTATATCAAGCACCATCTCAGATCACAGTGGAATAAAACCAGAAATTAACTCCAAGAAAGATTTGCAAAACCAAACAAAGTTATGGAAGTTAAACAATTTGCCCCTGAATGATCCTTGGGTCAACAATGAAATCAAGATGGGAATTTAAAAATTCCTTGAAACAAAAGACAACAGTGAAACAAGTTATCAAAATCTCTGGGACACAGCCAAAGTTGTGCTCAGAGGAAAAATTATAGCACATAAGGCCTACATTAATAAGACTGAAAAATTGCATATTGGCAACCTAGCATCACACCTCAGGGAACTAGAAAAACATGAACAATTCAGACTCAAAGCTAACAGAATAAAAGAAATAGCAAAGATTAGAGCAGAGCTAAATGAAATTGAAATTTAGAAAAAAAAATACAAAGGATCAATGAAACAAAAATTTGGCTCTTCAGAAAGAAAAGGAACCAGGCAGGGTGGTTAACACCTGCAATCCAGCACTTTGGGAGGCAGAGGTGAAAAGATTACCTGAGCCCAAATGTTTGAGACCAGCCTGGGCAACTTGACGAGGCCTCATCTTTACAATAAATTTTTTAAAATTATCCAGGTGTGGTGGCACGCACTTGTGATTACAGCTATTTGGAAGGCTGAGGCAGAAGGATTGCCTGAGCACAGCAGGATGAGGATGGAGTGGCCGTGAGCACACCACTGCACTCCAGCCTGAGCAACAGAGTGAGATTCTGACTCAAAGAAGAGAGAGAAGGAGAAACAAAATTGATCCACCACTAGCTAGATTAAGAAACAAAGATGCAAATTAGCTAAATCAGAAATGAAAAGTTAGACATTTCAACTGATATGATGGAAATTCAAAAGATCATCCTATTATGAAGACCTTTATGCACACAAACAAGATAGTCTAGAATAAAAAGGATAAATTCTTGGAAACATACAACCCACCAACCTTGAATCAGGAAGAAATAGAAGTACTGAATAGACCAATAATGAGTAGAGAGATTGAAACAGTAATTAGAAGTCTCCCAACGAAAAAAAAAGTACTGGACCTGATGGAATGAAAGCTGAATTCTACCAGACCTTCAAAGAAGAACTGGTACAAATTTTACTGAAGCTATCCCACAAGTTTGAACAGGAGGGAATCCTCCCTAACTCATTCTATAGGCCAGCGTCACTCTGATACCAAAGCTAGGAAAAGACACAACAAAAAAAGAAAACTACAGACCAATATCCCTTATGAACATAGAAACAAAAATACTCAACAAAATATTAGCAAACCAAACTCAACAGTACATTAAAAAAAACAGACTATGACCAAGTGTGTTTTATCCCAGGGATGCAAGGGTGGTTCAACATATGCAAGTCAATAAATGTAACCCACTACATAAACAGAATTAAAAACAAAAATAATATGATCATTTCAATAGAAGCAGAAAAACCATTTGATAAAAACCAGCATCCCTTCATGATAGAAACCCTCAGCAAAATAGGCATAGAAAGAACGTCCCTCAAAATAATAAAAACCATATACAACAAACCCCCATCTAATGTCATCCTAAATGGAGAAAAGTTGAGTGCATCCCCCTCAGAACTGGAAGAAGGCAAGGATGCTCACTTTTACCCATACTATTCAGCATAGTACTGGAAGTCTTAGCCAGAGTAATCAGGCAATAAAAAGAAATAAATGGTACCCAAATTGGAAAAGAAGAAATCAAACTATCTCTACATGCTGATGATATAATCTTATAACTAGAGAACCCTAGAGATTCCTCCAAAAGACTCTTGGACTTGAAAAATAAACTTGGTAGTTTCTGGATTCAAAATCAACACACACGAATCAGTAGCACTGCCATACACCAATAGCAACCAAGCTTAGAATCAAATCAAGAACTCAATTCCATTTAAAAGAGTAGCCCAAGCCAGGCTCAGTGGCTCAGCCTATAATCCGTGCCTTTGGGAGGCTGAGGTGAGTGGATTGCCTGAGCCCGCAGGTTCGAGACCCGCCTGGGCAGCAAGACCTCATCTCCACAATAAATCAAAAAATCAGCCAGGCGTGGTAGCGCATGCCTTTGATTCCGGCTACTCGGAAGGCTGAGGCGGAAGGATTGCTGGAGCCCAGCAGGCGAGGCTGCGGTGGCTGGGAGTGGCCACTGCACTCCAGTCTGGGCGACAGAGTGAGACTCCAACTCAAAAAAAAAAAAAAAATAGTAGCCCAAAAGTCAAAAACACCTAGTAATATATTTAACCAAGGAGATAAAAGATCTCCACAAGGAGAACTATGAAATTCTGATAAAAGAAATTGCTGAGGACACAAACAAATGTAGAAACATCCTATGCTCATGGATTGAAAGAATCAGAATTATTAAAATACCATATTACCCAAAGCAACCTACAGATTCTATGCAATCCTTATTAAACTACCAATGTCATTTTTCACAGAATTAGAAAAGCCATTCTAAAATTCATATGGAACCAAAAAAGAACCTGAATAGCCAAAGCAATTCTAAGCAAAAAGGACAAAGTTGGAAGCATCACATTACCTGACTTCAAATACAACAAAGCTTAGTAACCAAAACAGCATGGTACTGTACAAGAGTAAACACATGGACCAACAGAACAGAAGAGAAAATCCAGAAATAAACCCAAATACCTACAACCAACTGATTTTTGACAAAGCAGACAAAAAGATACACTGGGGAAAGGACACCCAATTCAAGAAATGGTGCTGGGAAAATTGGATAACTATATGCAGAAAAATGAAACTTGATCCCTATTTCTTGCCATATACAAAAATTAACTCAAGATGGATTAAAGACTTAAATGTCAGACCTGAAACCATAAAAATCCCAAAAGGAAACCTAGGAAAACTTCTTAGGGACATTGGTCTAGGCAAAGAATTTATGAATAAAACCCCCAAAGCAAAAGCAGCTAAAACAAAAATAAGTGGAACTTAATTAAATTAAAAAGATTTGGCCAGTCTTGGTGGCTCAGCCTGTACTCCTGCTCCTTGGGAGGCCGAGGTGAGTGAATTGCCTGAGACCACAGGTTTGAGACCCACCTGGGCAACTTGGCAAGACCTCATCTCTACAATAAATCAAAAAAAGTAGCCGGGCGTGGTAGCGCGCCTGTAGTTCCAGCTACTTGGAAGGCTGAGGTGGAAGGATCACCGGAGCCCAGCAGGTCAAGGCTGCAGTGGCCGGGAGCGGCCACTGCACTCCAGTCTGGGTGACAGAATGAGATTCCAACTCAAAAAAAAAAGATTCTGCACAGCAAAAGAAATAATCAACAGACCAAACAGTCAAACTACAGAATGGGAGGAGATATTTGCAAACTATACATCTAACAAAGAACTAATATCTAAAATCTACAAATAAGTCAAACAGATCAGCAAGAAAAAAGCAAGTAACCCCATTAAAAAGTGGGCAAATGAGCCGGGTTCGATGCCTCAGCCTGTAATTCCACGCCTTTGAGAGACTGAGATGAGTGGATTGCATGAGCCTGCGGGTTCGAGACCCGCCTGGGCAGCGAGACGTCATCTCTACAATAAATCAAAAAATCAGCTGGGCGTGGTAGCGCATGCCTGTAATTCTGGCGACTTGGAAGGCGGAGGTGGAAGGATCGCCGGAGCCCAGCAGGTCGAGGCTGCAGTGGCTGGGAGCGGCCACTGCACTCCAGTCTGGGAAACAGAGTGAGACTCCAACTCAAAAAAAAAAAAAAGTGGGCAAATGACATGAATAGACATTTCTCAAAAGAAGATATATAAATGGCCAAGAAACATGAAAAAATGCTCAACATCACTCATAATCAGGGAAATGCAAATTAAAACCATAGCAAGATACTACCTTACACCAGTCAGAGTGGCCATTATTGAAAAATAAATTTTAAAAAAACAGATGCTGGCATGGATAAGAAGAAAACAGATGCTGGCATGGATAAGAAGAAAAGGAAACATGTATATACTGTTGGTGAAAGTGCAAAGAACTAAAAGTAGATCTATCATTTGATCCAGCAATCCCACGGCTAGTTATCTACCATAAGGAACAGAGGTTGTTATATAAAAAAGACACCTCACCTACATATTCAGTGCCGCACAGTTCACATTTCCAAAGATGTGGAATCAAACTAAATGCCCATCAACCAATCAGTGAACAATGAAAATATAGTATGTATACACCATGGAATACTACATAGCCATAAAAAAGAATGAAATCGTGTCCTTTGCAGCAACATGGATGGAGCTGAAGATTATCATCCTAAGTGAACAGACTCAGAAACATAAAACCAAACACCGCCTGTTCTCACTCATATGTAGGAGCTAAACAGTCACAAAGAAGAAAATTATAGACACTGGGGACACCAATAAGTGGGGAAGGGGGCTAGTGTACAAAAACTACCTATGGGACACAATGTTCACTATTTGGGAAATGGACCACCTGAGACCCAATCCCTACCACTACACAATATGTCCACATAACGAACATGCATGTGAACTGCCCAAATCTAAAATAAAAATTTTTTAAATTAATAACAGGGAGTGGGAGAAGGGGTGGCTGAGCCAGTTGTACTACACAAGTCCTGGTGCAAGTGGAAAATTTTGTGTACATGCTGGTGAATGAGTGGGCATGTGAGTGGCTGACTGAGTGAGGGCTAGGGAGCTAGCAGCTGGAGCTCTCCTGGTGCAGCGGCTGGTGCTGCAGGTGCTCAGCTTGGACCCTAGAAATTCCTAGGACACAGAAGCCAAGCACCATTTTTAAAAAATCAACAAAACCCTTCCTAGGAAGAAAATGTGGAAGAGACTGACTAAGTGGGGGCTCGTGAGCAAGTGGCCAAGGCCCTTCTGGTGCAACAGCTGGTGTTGCAGCTTCTCTGCTTGGTCCCTGGTGCTTCCCAGTTTGCAGAAGCCAAGCACTATTTTTTTAAATGGACAAAAGTTTTCCTGTGAAGAAGCAATGGGGAGAGACTACTGGCCCCAGGCTCTGCCGCACCACTGCAGCAGGAAAGACTGCTGGCTCCACGCTTTGGTTCACCACTTCAGCACCTGACCAGGCACTGGCAGCAGGGGCTGCAGAGGGAGCCCAGAGGCAGAGTCCCACTGGAGAGGACAAAAGAGGGATCACACCACCATCTTGAAGTCAGGGCAGGAAAGTGCTCCAACTTGCTCACCATGGAAAAACAGACCTGATCTCTGTGACTGGCAGATCAACTACTCAGGTTGATCATGACCCAGAGGAAATATCCTGAAACCACAAACTTCGGAGGAACCTGATGAGTGCTAAGTCCCAGGTCCAGCTGCAGGACAAAGGATGTGGCCAGAAAAGGACAAGGAAGAACTCCAAAGAGATCAGTGGCGAGTCTGGGGCTGACCCATACCCACTACTCCCCAGCAAACCTCTGAATATCAGTCCCACACAGCTGGGCCATAACTGAGAGGGACAATCCCAGGTGGAACCTGAATGTCAGTTGTAATAGGAGAACTTCATTCCAGAATAGGCTTGGCTGGGGCACTTCCCAAGAGTACATACCTGTGGAAGAGACAACCCCACACCTCCCCAGGGGAGATCTCCCTGACCATACGAGTAGGAGGGAGCACTGCAGCCCCACCCACCATCACTGCCTTCTCCTTCCCTGCTCCAGACACTGGGGAGTGAAAGAGGTGGAAGCTCTTCAGGAAATATCAGACTAGAGAAACAATTAAAGAGCCTGCCACAAGAGGGCAGAGTTGTTTTTTTTTGTTTTGTTTTGTTTTGTTTTGCCTGTTTGTTAGTTCATCTATTTTTCTTTTTTACATCTAAAAATGAAAATATTAGCCAGGCTTGGTGGTTCAGCCTGTAATCCCATGCTTTGGGAGGCTGAGGTGAGTGGATTGCCTGAGCCCGCTGGTTCGAGACCCACCTGGGCAACTTGGTGAGACCTCATCTCTATAATAAATCAAAAATCAGTCGGGCGTGGTAGCGCATGCCTGTAATTCCGGCTACTTGGAAGGCTGAGGTGGAAGGATAGCCGGAACCCAGCAGGCGAGGCTGCGGTGGCTGGGAGCAGCCACTGCACTCCAGTCTGGGCGACTGAGTGAGACTCCAACTCAAACACAAAAAAAAAAAAAAAAGAAAATATCTTAATGATTTGAAAACAGAAGAAAATATATACATTACCTTCTTTTGTACTACATGGGATATACTTGTTTCCTTAATGCAAATAGGTACTGGACAGTGGATTACACAGTAGCCATTAATTTTCCAACTTATTTAGGTCACTTCTTTAGTTTTTAGCCTAACCATTGTCAAAATTTGAGTGGCAAATAGAAATGTTGAGTTTATCTATTGTTTTAACATTTTTCCGTTGTGCATGAATGTGTATGTGAAGGTTTGATATGCAACCCCACCCCCCTTTTTTTCTTTATTTCTTTGGTTTTTCTTTTTCTTTTGTTATTTGTTTTCTGTTTATGTGTGTATGTGAATGATTTAGTATTCATCTTTCCATTTTTTTTATGTTCTTGAGGGTTTTTTTGCTCTTTTTTCTTCTCTTATTTATTTATTTATTTAGTTAGTTTAGTTTAAGGTATCTGTCAATATATGTGTGAGGGTTCAATCTGAATTCTTTTTTTTTTAATTGTTGTTCACTCCCATCTTTCTGTTTTTCTTCTCCATTCATTTTGTCCTAGGCATGTGTGTGTGTGTTTAGTTTTCCTGGTTTTTTGTAGTTGTTCTCTGTTTTGTTTCACTTTGTTGTTATTCCAGTTTGTTTGTGTGTGTGTATATGTGTGTATCTGTGTGTGTGTGTTCAATTGTTTTTTGCTTTGGTTTCTTCTTTCATTGTTCTGTGTTTTTTCTTTTCCTTTTTTTTAAAATTCTTGTCCATCTTATTTTATTCTATTTTTCTCTGTGCTCCTCATTACTGTCACTGTTTCATGAACTCAGGGGTACACACACATACCCACTGCATTGTCATATAGAGTGGTAGTGGAGAGTGGGTCTCAGAGAACACATATCACAATCAATGAATATTGTAATTTGCAAGTAGCTTCTGAATCCTAGTTCCCAATCCCCTACCTTATTAAACTTTCAAAATTACAAGATAGCAAAGCTTCCCACCCAAGTCCTGTTTCAAAATAAAACAAATATAGAGCCCAGATCAGAGAAGAATAGAGGGCTGAGCAAACATCAAAAGTGAAAGCCTCTCCCACTGACACTGAATAACAGAACTAAAGAGAAAAGCAAGAAATCTGTCACAAATGAAGAAAAAAAACAAAGGAAGACCACAGGTAATTTCAAGTGTAAAAAAAAAGAAAACTCCTGAAAATTAGACTTTGGAGCCCAAACAATGAAAGTGACCAGCGACTGGCCCCAGAATATGACAGGGATTAGGGAATGAATGGGAAGAGTCAATAAGACTCAAGAAAGACAAGATGCAACACTGAAAGAATTTGTAACAGAGATTTTGGCAATAAAAAATTTAATCCAGGAAAAATAACAAGATGGCAACTATGGAAAGCAGAATTAATCTAGCCAAAGAAAGAATCTCAGAACTTGATGAACAGAACATGGAGTTAACCCAATCTGTAAAAAACATAGAAAGAAGACTCAGACAAAAAGAACAAAGTCTACAAGAGATGTATGATTATAACAAGAGGCAAAACCTATGCCTGATTGGTATCCCAGAAGAAGAAAGGGAAATGGAGAACAACTTGAAGCAAGTATTCCAGGGAGTAATACAAGAAAACTTTCTGCATCTCACAAAAGATGTAACCAGCCAGACACAAGAGATACAGAGAGCCCCCACAAGACATCAAATGAGAAAACCAACCCCTAGACACATAATAATTTGCCTACAAGAAGTAGGCACAAAAGAAAAAATCCTAAAGGCAGCAAGAAAGAAAGGTCAAACTACCTACCAGGGAAAAGTAATCAGAATAGCAGCAGACCTATCAGCAGAAACACTATAAGCAAGAAGGACTGGAGTCCAATATTCAAGTCATCATAGATAAATAATTTCAACCAAGAATTTCCTACTCAGTCATCATCAGCTTCATCAGTGATGGAGAATTAAAATCCTTCCCAGACATCCAATCCCTAAGAGATTATGCAGCTTCCAGACCAGCTCTACAGGAGACACTTAAAAAGGTATTACACACAGAAGAAAGAAAAAAAAAGAATGACCACACACTTCCCAAAAGAACAGCAGAGCACAGACTCAACAGAGAATACAGCACAACAACAAACTTGAAAGCATACACATACATAAACCCCAAAACCAGAAGAAAACAAACAAACAAAAAAACTTTATAAGAACCTCATGACAGGGATAAACAATCACATTTCAATAATCAGTTTGAATGTGAATCACTGAAAAGACACAGAATGGCAAACTGGATAAGAAATCATGACCCAATTATTTGCTTCATCCAGGAAACTCATCTCACCACAAAAGATGCACACAAACTCAAAGTTAAAGGATGGAAAACGAGTTTCCAGGCAAATGGATCACAAAAGAAGGCAGGAGTTGTGATCTTAATATCAGACAAAACAACCATTAAGCTATCAAAAATTTAAAAAGATACAAAAGGACACTACATAATGATAAAAGGTTCAATCCATCAACAAGAAATATCTATCCTAAACATATATGCACCCAACACAGGAGCATCAGCATTTATAAAGCAACTACTAAGTAAACTAAAAAAAGATATTGACTCTAACATTATTGTACCAGGGAACTTGAATACCCCACTAACAGCCCTAGATAGATCATCAAGGCAAAAAATCAACAAGGAGATCCAGAACCTAAACTTGACACTCAACCAAATGGATTTAATAGGTACCTAAGATTATTCCACCCAACAACCACAGAATATACATTCTACTCATCACCACATGAAACATACTCCAAGATTGATCACATCCTTGACCATAATCAAGCATAAACAAATTTCATAAGGTTGAAATATTGCCATGTACCTTCTCAGACCACAGTGGAATAAAAATAAATATCAACAACAACAAAATATCCCCAAAGCCTACAAAGACATGGACACTAAACAGCATGATGCTGAACAACTACTGGGTCAACACTAAAATCAAAGCAGAAATCAAAAGATTCCTGGAAGCAAATGAAAATGAAGAAACATCTTACCAAAACCTCTGGGATGCCATGAAAACAGTTGTAAAAGGGGAATTTATATCTCCACAAGCACACATCAAGAAAATGGAAAGATCACAAGTTAAGAGCCAAACAATCACCTAAGGGAGCTAGAAAGAGAAGACCTCCAAAACCCTAAATTTAGTAGAAGAATCCAAATCACCAAAATAAGAGCCCAACTATGGGACATAGAAGACAAAAATATCTTACAAAACATCAACAACCAAAAAAAGCTGACTCTTTGAAAGAATTAACAAGATTGATGAACCCCTACCAGAATGACCAAGAAAAAGAAAAAGCCCAAATAAACACAATCAGGAATACAAAAGATCAAATCACAACTGACCCCAAAGAAATGCAAAAGATTGTCAGAGATTACTATGTACACCTACATGGAAACAAATTTGATAACCTAAATGAAATGGAGGACTTTCTGACATCACACAACCTTCCCAGGTTGAAAAAAGAAGACATTGAGACACTAAATGGACCAATAACAACCCAGGAAATTGACTCTGTCATAAGAAAATAACCTACAAAAAAAAGCCCTCAACTGGATGACTTTCCTGCAGAATTCTACAAAACGTACAAGGGGGTACCTGCATAATCAATGTTTGTATACCTAACCCTGAATTGTACCCCACATCTTTAAAATAAAAAAAAATTTAAATACAAGGAGGAGCTGATACCAATCCTATTGAAAGTATTCCAGGCAATTGAGAAAGATGGAATTCTCCCCCAAAATATTTTACGAAGCTAGCATCACACTGATAACCAAACCAGGTAAAGATCCAACAACAACAAAAAAAGAACTATGGGCCAATATTCCTTATTAACATAGATGCAAAATCCTCAACAAGATTCTAGCAAATCAGATCCAAAAACACATCTCAAAAATCATCCACCATGACCAATAAGGCTTCATCCCCAGAATGCAGGGCTGGTTCAATATTTGCAAGACCAAAAGTGCAATTAAATACATCCACAGATGTGAAAACAAGAAGCACATGATTATTTCATTAGATGCAGAAAAGTTTTTAATAAAATCCAGCATCCCTTCTTGATAAAAACCCTCAAACATCTTGGTATAGAAGGAACATACCTCAAAATAGTAAGTGCCATGTACAATAAACCCACAGCTAACATATTGCTAAATGGACAGAAACTGGAAACTAGAACAAACCAAGCCTGCCCACTCTCACCCCCTTTGTTCAACATTGTTTTGGAAGTCCTAGCTAGGACAATTAGACAAGAGAAGGGAATCAGGGGTATCCTAACAGGAAAAGAGGAAGGCAAGTTATCCTTCTTTGCTGATGATATGATCCTTTACCTAGAAAATCCAAAAGAATCTGTCAAAAACCTGCTTGCATGGATAAAGGACTTTGGGAAAGTCTCAGGGTACAAAATAATTGTTCAAAAGACAGTTGTATTCCTATACACCAACAACAAACAGGCAAAGAACCAAATAAAAAGTACAATCCCATTCACAATAGCCACACAAAAAATGAAATACCTTGGCATTTTCCTAACCAGAGACGTGAAAGACCTTTACAATGAAAACAACAAAACACTGCTCAAAGAAATCCAAGAAACAAACAAATTAAAAAATATTCCATGCTCATGGATAGGAAGAATCAACATTGTGAAGATGTCCATTCTACCAAAGGCAATCTACAGATTCAACACAATACTCATTAAATTACCAATATCATTCTTCTCAGACCAGGAAATGACAATACAAAAATTCATATGGAAACATAAATGACCATGAATAGCCAAAACAATCCTTAGCAAAAGAAACAAAGCAAGAGGTATCACACTTCCAGACCTCAAACTTTACTATAAGCCTACAGTAATCAAAACAGCCTGGTATTGGTACAAGAACAGGCACATAGACCAATGGAACAGGACAGAGATTCCAGAAGCAAAGTCTCAATTTCTCAACCAACTCATCTTTGACAAAGCCTCCAACAACAACCACTGGGGAGAGGAGAACATATTCAGTAAATGGTGCTGGAAAAACTGACTGATCACATGCAGAAAATTGAAACAGGGCCCCTACCTATCACCATACACAAAAATTAACTCTAAATGGATCAAAGACTTAAACATAAAACCTCAAACTACAAGAATCTTAGAAAATGCAGAAGACAACCTTATGAAAACTGGAATTGGCAACCAATTCTTGATCAAAACCCTAAGTGCCCATACCATAAGAAATAAGATAGACAAATGGGACCTCATCAAACTGACAAGCTTCTGAAATGCAAAATAAACCATCAAGAGAGCAGGGAGACTGCCCACAAAATGGAAAAAATATATTTGCCAACTGTATATCTGACAAAGGCCTAACATCTAGAATCTATAAGGAGCTCGAATGCACTGAAAAGAAAACAACAAACAGCCCCATTAAAAAGTGGGCAAAACAGACATTAATGGAGAAGCGGCAAGATGGCGGCGGGGCAACCCGGTCTGTGAAGCCCTCTGCAAAGGAGATCTGCAGTGGGTCTCTGACTCTTGCCCCGGGGGGCTGCGGACCCCAACAT
>NW_007253429.1:124143-126545 GCF_000164805.1 Carlito syrichta
CCCACTTCAAACCCCTTCAGGGAAGATCTGCTGGGATCACTGCCACCTCTCCTGCGACCAAGACATCCTGACCACCTGCCATAAGTCTCCTGTTGTCTGCCCTGAGGCAGGCAGCCATCTTGTTCCTGTCCGGACCCACCCCTTCTGGGGCAAGCAGCTGAGATAGCACCACTTGCTGGCGATTCAAGATAACAACACTGAAACGGGAGAAACAAGCTTAATAAAGACATAGACCAGAGTGCTGAACGAAGGGTAATCTGAACTGTCCTTCACACCAGTCCAGGGGCAACTGACCCTAAAGGCAAACTAATTTACCAGCTTGAAAAGAAAGCTAGAAATCAGACCTGAAAGGACATTGAACTTAAACAAAATGTCTCAGAGTGTGCTTCATTGATTCTATTAATTTAATGACTTAATTCTATTCCTACTGTATTGTTCCCTTTTTTCTTATTTCCTTTTCCTTTTCTTCTCTTTTCTTCTCTCTGTAAACCATATCTTTGTATAGAGGAACAGCACACTAACAAGGTGGTTGATTAGCTTGTATGTTAGCATCACTATATGTTTTATTTCTATTTTTTACTTTTTGTATGAGAGTTGGTTCATCTGTAGCTGTGGTCTTTTGTTTTTATCTGTTTCAGTATAGGCCTCTCTCTCTATTTGTTGGCACACTCATTTGTTTCCCCCCTTACTCCTCTATCTCTCCACTCCCCTCTTCAACCCACTATCTGCTCCATTCTCTCCCCTCTGCTAACCACATTTTATTTCAGGGAGTAAACCTACAGCCCCACTGCATGGACAGATTCCAGGGCAGTGGGAAGTGGGTTCCACATTATCCACACACCTGTCAGCAAATACCAGGACCTGCAGATAGATTTTGAAGCACAGCTCCCCCCTAAAGTAAATCTCAAAACTGCAAAAAGGACAACCTCCAACCTACAGTGCAACTCCAGAATTGAACAAAGTAAGAGGACATACATAAAGAATAGGAGATTGAACAAACAGAAGTAAAACCAATCCCTTTATGCCTGAATAACAGAATTTTAAAGAAGATGGTGACATGGAGGGAAGGAAAAAGTAGGGAGGGGGAAAAACCACACAAATGAAGAAAAACCAAAAGAAGAATATAGGTCTCACACAGACCCCTGGGAAATCAGACACTGAGGAAACAGATTCTGGAACACAATGAAGAGCCCCCAAAATGACTGGTCACATGCAACAAACCCAGACATCAAGACATTAATGGAGAGAATTTAAAAAATTGAGGAGAGACAAGAGGAAAATAGGAAGGAGCTGATGTCAGAAATGACAGCAGTAAAGAATACTGTGATGGAAATGAGCAACAGACTAATAAGCATGGAAAGCAGAACAGCCAAGCAGAAGAAAGAATCTCAGAGCTCGAAGACCAAAACACAGAACTAACCCAAACTGTCAAAGCATAGAAAAGAAGCTGAAAAAGACAGAAAACCTGCAAGAGATGAATGATCACTTCAAGAGACCAAACCTAAGAGTAATTGTGCTTCCTGAGGCAGAGAGAGAAACAGAAGTCACACTGGAACAAGCATTTCATGAAATCATTCAAGAAAACTTCCCTTATCTCATTAAGGATGAAAAAATTCAAACACAAGAGATTCAGAGAACCCCTGCAAGATAACAAATGAGAAGACCAACTCCCAGACACACAATAATTCGCCTAAACAGAGTAGATATAAAAGGAAAAATCCTAAAGGCAGCAAGAGAAAAAGGCCAGACTACCTACCAGGGAAAACCAATTAGAATAGCAGCAGATTTATCCACAGAAACGCTTCAGGCCAGGAGAGCCTGGAGCCCTATCTTCAAAGTTCTAAAAGAGAAACAATTTCAACCAAGAATAACCTACCCAGTCAAACTAATCTTCATTAGTGAGGGAGAATTGAAATCTTTTCCAGATATCCAATCCCTAAGAACCGACGCTGCCACCACACCACCTCTAACAAGAAACACTTAAGAAAGTACTGAACACAGAAGAAAAAGAAAAAAGAACAACAGCATTCTTCACAAGAGTACAGGCAAAAGATTAAAAACACACATGAACCAACTCCAAAACCCAAAGAAAGACAACAAACAAACAGGAACAACTCTGTAAGAACCTTATGACAGGGATCAACTCTTGCATTTCAATTATTAGCCAAAATGTGAACAGACTAAATGCACCACTGAAAAGACATAGAATGGCAAAATGGATAAAATATCATCAGGCAACAATCTATTGCCTTCAAGAGACTCACCTCACTAGAAAGGACACCCACAGACTCAAAGTAAGAGGATGGGAAACAAACTTTCAGGCAAACAGAATACAAAAGAAAGGAGGAGGAGCAATCTTAATTTCAGACAAATACTCCTTCAAGCTATTAAAAATCAAAAAA
>NW_007253429.1:127299-128723 GCF_000164805.1 Carlito syrichta
CTTGACCAAGAAAAAACGAGAAAAAAACCAAATAAGCACAATCAGAAACACAAAAGATGAAGTCACATCTGACCCTGAAGAAATACAAAAGATCATTAGAGACTACTATGTACACTTGTATGGAAACAAACTTGAAAACCTTAAGGAAATGGAGGACTTTCTGACATCACACAACCTACCTAGGTTGGAACAAGAAGAAATTGAGACCCTAAATAGACCAATAACAATCAAGGAAATCGACTATGAATAAGAAAACTTCCTACAAAAAAAAGCCCTGGTCCAGATGGCTTTCTAGCAGAATTCTACAAGACTTAAGGAGGAGCTGATACCAATCCTACTGAAGGTATTCCAGGCAATTGAAAAAGATGGAACTCTCCCCAAATCATTTTACGAAGCCAACATCATATTGATACCCAAGCCAGTAAAGATCCAACAAAGAAAGAGAACTACAGGCCAATATCTCTGATGAACATAGATGCTAAAATTCTCAACAAGATCCTAGCAAACCGGATTCAGCAATACATCTCAAAAATCATCCACCATGACCAAGTAGACTTCATCCCTGAGATGCAACACTGGTTCAACATTCGTAAAACCATATATGTAATTAAATACATCAACAGATGTCAAAACAAAAACCACATGATCATATCATTAGATGCAGAAAAAGCTTTTGATAAAATCCAGCACCCCTTCTTGATAAAAACCCTTCTAGGCATACAGGGAACCATCTAGGCATACGGGGAACATACCTCAAAATAGTAAAAGCCATCTACGAGAAACCCACAGCCAGCATACTTCTAAATGGACAAAAATTGGAACCAATTCCCCTGAAAACTGGAACTAGACAAGGATGCCCACTCTCACCCCTCCTGTTCAACATAGTATTGGAAGTCCTAGTTAGAGCAATCAGAGAAGAGGAGGCAATCATAGGTATTCAAATAGGAAAAGAGGAAGTCAAGTTATCTCTCTTTGCAGATGATATGATTGTGTACCTTGAAAACCCAAGAGAATCTGTCAAAAGCCTCCTTACATTGATAAAGGCCTTTGGCAAAGTCTCAGGATACAAAATAAATGTACAAAAGAATCGCATTTCTCTACACCAATAATAAACAAACAGAAACCCAAATAAAAAACACAATTCCGGCCGGGTTCGGTGGCTCAGCCTGTAATCCCGTGCCTTTAGGAGGCTGAGGTGAGTGGATTGCCTGAGCCTGCGGGTTCGAGACCCGCCTGGGCAGTGAGACCTCATCTCTACAGTAAATCAAAAAATCAGCCGGGCGTGGCAGCGCATGCCTGTAATTCCGGCTACTCGGAAGGCTGAGGCGGAAGGATCGCCGGAGCCCAGCAGGCGAGGCTGCGGTGGCCGGGAGCGGCCACTGCACTCCAGTCTGGGCGACCGTGAGACTCCAACTCAAAAAAAA
>NW_007253429.1:129288-225604 GCF_000164805.1 Carlito syrichta
GAGAAGAGAACATATTCAGTAAATGGTGCTGTGAAAACTGGCTGACCACATGCAGAAGGTTGAAACAGGACCCCTATCTATCCCCATGCACAAAGGTTAACTCCAAATGGATCAGAGACCTAAATGTTAAACCTCAAACCATAAGAACCTCAGAAAAGGAAGGAAATACCCTCATGGAAATCGGAACTGGCATCCAATTCCTGAACAAAACCCGAAACCCACAGGTCATAAGAGAGAAGATAGACAAGTGGGACCTTATTAAACTGACAAGCTTCTGCAAAGCCAAAGAAACCATCAAGAGAGCAGGGAGACAGCCTACAGACTGGGAAAAAGTATTTGCCAACTCTAGGTCTGACAAAGGCTTAACATCCTGGATCTACAAGGAACTGAAGCGTACTGAAAAGAAGAAAACAAACAACCCTGTTATAAAATGGGCAAAAGATATGAACAGAAACAGACACTTCACAAAAGAAGACATCCGAGCAACCAACAAACACATGAAGAAATGCTCAACCTCACTAATCATCAGGGAGATGCAAATCAAAACCACACTGAGATACCACCTAACTCCAGTCAGAATGGCAATTATCAACAACTCAAAAAATAACAGCTGCTGGAGAGGGTGTGGTGAAACGGGAACACTTCTACACTGTTGGTGAGAGTGTAAAATAGTGCAACCTCTGTGGAAAGCAGTGTGGCTATTCCTTTTTTTTTTTTGAGTTGGAGTCTCACTCTGTCACCCAGACTGGAGTGCAGTGGCCGCTCCCGGCCACCGCAGCCTCGCCTGCTGGGCTCCGGCGATCCTTCCGCCTCAGCCTTCCGAGTAGCTGGAATTACAGGCGTGCGCTACCACAACCGGCTAATTTTTTGATTTATTGTAGAGATGAGGTCTCGCCAAGTTGCCCAGGCGGGTCTCGAACCCGCGGGCTCAGGCAATCCACTCACCTCAGCCTCCCAAAGGCGCGGGATTACAGGCTGAGCCACCGAGCCCGGTTGGCTATTCCTAAAAGCTCTAAAAATTGACCTTCCATATGACCCCGCAATCCCCCTACTGGGAATATACCCTGCAGAACTCAAATCACTCTATAAAAAAGATACCTGCACACGTATGTTTGTCGCAGCGTTGTTCACAATAGCAAGAACCTGGAAACAACCATGCTGCCCATCAAAAGAGGACTGGATTAAAAAAATGTGGTACATATACACGACGGAATACTACGCAGCCATAAAAAAGAACAAAATCATGAATTTCGCAGCAACCTGGATGGAACTAGAGTCTATAATACTGAGTGACCTCTCACAGAAACAAAGATCCGAGTATCACATGTTCTCACTCATATAATGGACCTTGAACATCCAATGTAATACTATAAGAAAATGACTGACAGTACTGGGAAACTATGGGGGGGGGGACAGGATTAACAGTAGCAAATATCTGTCTGGGGATGGGAAAACACCTCTTATCAACAGGGTGCCTGAATGAAACGTAATTGTACACCTAACCCTTAACTGTACCCCACAAAACCAAATAAAAAATATTGATTAATAAAAAAAAAAGTGGGCAAAAGACATGAATAGACACTTCTCAAAAGAAGATATACAGGCAACAAACAGACACATGAAAAAGTGCTCAGCTTCACTTACCATCAGAGAAATGCAAATCAAATCCACATTGAGATACCACCTAATCCCAGTAAGAATGGCCATCATTAATAAAACAAACAACAACAGATGCTAGTGAGGATGTGGAGAAAAAGGAATGCTTCTACACTGCTGGTGGGAATGCAAATTAGTGCAACCTCTTTGGAAGACAGTGTGGCAATCTCTGAAGGAACTAGAAATTGACCTTGCATAAGACCCAGCAATTCCCCTATTGGGAATATACCTGGAGGAACTCAAATCATTCTACAAAAAAGATACCCGCACATGCATGTTTGTTGCAGCTCCATTCACAATAGCAAAAACATGGAACCAACCATGCTGCCCATTGAAGCTGGACTGGATTTTAAAAATGTGGTACATATACACAATGGAATATTATGTAGCCATAAAGAAAGACAAACATATGGACTTTGCAGCAATTTCGGTGGATTTAGAGTCTATCATACTCAGTGATCTATCACAGAAACAAAGAACAGAGTACCATATGTTCTCACTCATAAGTGGACCATGAACAATTATCATACTATAAGAAAGGGATGAGCAATAGGAAACTGCCAAGGTGGTGGGGGTAGAATTAGCTGTTGAAGGAAACTGCCAGGGGAGGGAGGAGCACACTTCATTAATAAGGGTACCTGCATAATAAACATTTGTATGCCTAACCCTGAATTGTACCTCACATCTTTAAAATAAAATAAATTAAAAATTAAAATAAAAAATTAACAACAAAATTGAAAAAAAGAAGACATCCAAATGGCCGACAGGTATATGAAAAAATGTTCTACATCACTAACATAAGGTAGATGTAAATTAAAATCACAATGAGATATAATACCTCACTCTGATTAGAATAACTATTATCAAAAAAACAAAACACAGCAAATGCTGAGAATAGTGCAGCTACTATAAGAAACAATGTGGAAGATCTTCAAAGAAATTAAAAATAGAACTACCATAAATTCCCGCAATCTCCCTACTGAGTGTATACCCAAGAAATGAAATCAGTATGTCAAAGAGACATATATATACCTCGATATTTTTTGAAGTACTATTCACAATGGCCAATATATGGAATTAACCCAAATATCCATTGAAAGGAGGTACTTATAGAAACCTAGAATAAGCTTCGCTTATTCTTAGTCTTTTTGCCTCAGTATAACTGTTAGAAAATGTTTAGACATTCTACTGCAGGTCAAGCAGCAGCCTACCCCACACCCTCGGCATCCATCAGATGCAAGACCAGGACAGCCTAACCCTTCAATTCATGATTCAGCATAGCAATCTCTAGTAAACTTTCAGATTCCTTGTCAAGGCGGAAGGTCAAAGATCACCCCTTGGCTGACCAAAGTCATAGAAATGATAATAAGACCACCTTTGGTCAAGGAGTTTGCAGATTGCAAAGTCTAACAAGTCTCTTACAGGAAAACCCCCTTCCCTTGTCTTCTCCCATCTAGTCCACCACCTGAGGGGATGAGATGCTAACGTCTGGCTACCTCAAGATCTAAGACTCATGTGACTGCAATGAACACCAAAGATCTGCCATGGACACTCCTTTGGGCCAAAATCCCCCTATCCAAAAGCCTTTAAATGTACCCATTTCATGGCCCTTTGAGGCCACACTTGTCTCTGAGTGTCGGCCCCCTTTCCAATCTGTGAAAGGTGAACAATAAACTTTACTTCTTTCTACTTTCTTACTTGGTTGCAATCTTGCATTATTCCTGTGGCCCCAGCACCGGCTCCAGCCTACCTTGCCGCAGTTGACCCTTTCATCCATCAATGGATAAATGGAGAAATGAAACGGTGTGTGTGTGTGTGTATGTGTATGTGTGTAATACTATTCAGCCATAAAAAATAATGAAATCCTATCATTTGTGACAACATGGATGGACCTGTAGCATATTATGTTAAGTGAGTCAGACGCAGGAAGACAAATACTGCACGATATCACTCATATACCTCACCACAAATAATCAATGAACGTTTGAGATGATGGAAATGCTAAATACCCTGATTAAATAATTATATGACCTATTATGTATTGAAACACCTCACTGTACCCCATAAGTATGTATAATTGTTAGGTCAAGTTAAAAAATACTACAAATAAATTGTAAGAAAAACATTTTTATTTTATTCTCAAATAACTATAATTACTTAGTAATGGGATCTGTGTACCTGTTGGTCACTATACTGTTAGAGACGGAGGGTCCAGAGAGGGCACAGCACCACTGGTACCGGCATGCCAGGGGTGCACACAGGTATCTGAGTAACAAAGATTTTGCAACACAAAGAGATAAAGAAAGAAAAGATTTATTTAAGAAAGAGAGCACTTCCCACAGACAGGAAGAGGGTCCGCACTCTAAGATGAGTGTGGCCTCCAGCCCCCAAGCTCCGAACTTAATCCTCTCCCCTGGAGGTGTTACAATCAAGAAGATGTGACTTCCATGACCTTCTTGTTGACCACTTGTGGATGATTTGCAGACCCTGGGGAAGGAAGGAGGTCTGGTTTCCACTTCCCAGGTACCCAGGCACAGGGTAGCACGGTCTTATCATCTTCAGGGGTCTGTTTTCAGATTACAGTGGGCAGATGCTGGTCATGTTTGAGGGAATCTGGGTATCTGAAAAGACAAAGTCAGCAAAGTTCATCTCTACCTAAAAAATGCATTCCTCCAGGGCATATTTTCTATTTTCTCATCACAGTGATAGGGTCTAGGAACAAAACAAAATGGCTTCCCACTCTCGTCCATCCTTTCATATACAACTTTTCAAACCTTGGAATCATATTAGATGCCACAAGTCTCATTGCCTGCTCTATGCTGGTTTATATGCCATACTTGATTTTTATCATAGCAATGACTAAAGGCCCAGCTTTGCTATGATATGATGTTATCAAGAGGAACGTAGCTTAATCTAATATTGAAACTGAACTACCTTGAGTTGGTTGTTAGCATAATATCCAGAGGATGTCAAGTTTCCCTCAAAACATTTAAAACATCTCACAACACCTCTCTGAGTTTGCTGAGATGCTCCTGGCACATAATTTGGGAACCGTGGACACGGCATCATTCTCACTCTGTTGCATTCTGGTATGCTTTTTTTCCCCCTTCTTTTTCTTTTTCTTTTGAGTAGGAAAGAAAGAAAGGGAGTTGGGACTAGTGTGATGAGGTGGGGTGAATATCTGGATTAGGATCATCTGTAAAAAAGAGTTACTCCATGGCTGACTGACCCCCTCCATTGAATTTGACTTCTCATGGTCCACTTGCATCTAACCTTGGCTCCCAATCCTGAGAGTAGCCCCTCTACCCCCATTTGGGGCCAGTCAAGCTCTCTCTTCTCCATCTACAGAGAAGCTGAAATGGTTGCAGCCCAGTCCTTCCTCAATATGTCTCTGTCTTTCCGTGAGAAAAGCCAAGCAACAACTTGGCTCTTGTATTCACTGTTCTTCACTTTATTTTTCTCTTGATCTCTTATCTCCTCTGTTCAAAGCCAATGTCTATTACCACTTTGCAGCCAACATGACCAGAGATGAAAGATCCTGTCATTATTTTCCCTACATAACAAATCACAAAGCTGTTTTATCCCATTCCATGATTGCCTCTGTTTCAAGACTCATTGTTTCTAACTATCAGAGGCACATATGAATTTCCTCTTTATGCCTTTTCTCTTCCATTCCCTGAGAACACTTAGCCATTTACTCATTTTTATCAACACAAACATCGGTAACACTTCGGAATAATCGGCTCCTCTATGATAGCTCATTTATTATTCATTGCAATAACCTTCAACTCACTCCACATCAATAAAGTAGAGAGAGAATAGCTCAGCCCTCCCACACATGGGCTGGGTGTGCACTCCCAGGGCTGCCATGGGAAGCCCTCTGCCCACAGCACAGGCAGGATGCCTGCATCCTGCCTTGCCCGTCGCATGCTCCCAGGTTTTTTGGGAAAGCGCCTAAAATCAATCATACTGTCTGGAGTTCATGGCAAACCTCCCCACAGACTCCCTGCTGTTCCCACTAAAATGAGGCTGAAAAGAGAGGGGGTTTGTGTCAGACAGCCTGAGCTTGAATCCCAGCTGTACTCTTCACAAGCAGGTGACTTAACCTCTTTGAATCTTAGTTTCTCCAGCTGCAGAATGAGGTTATTATTACCTACCTCAAAGACTTGATACACAGTGACTAAATGAACTCTGTGGAATGCATAATGCTGGCACAGGGTAGGTGCATTACTGTTATTAGAGATCACGTGTCCTTCTACACACTGTAGCTCAGCTTGTGGACTTTGCAGCAACAGATAGAGGCTGCAAGGAACTTGCACACATGGACTTTCAAGTTAGACATTGGGTTTATTTGGACAGTTTCTTCACTTCCTGGGTCAGTGTCCTTGTACAAATGACTTAACCCTCTCTAAGCCTCTATTAAAAAGAGGCTAACGGCCAGACTCAGTGGCTCAACCTGTAATCCCGGCATTTTGGGAGGCCAAGGCAAGTGGATTGCCTGCGGGTTTGAGACCAGCCCGGGCAACTTGGAGAGACCTTGTCGCTACAATAAATAAATAAATAATTAGCCAGGCGTGGTAGTGTGCACCTGTAGTTCCAGCTACTTGGAAGACTGAGGCGGAAGGATTGTTAGAGCCCAGCAGGTTGACGCTGGGGTGGCGGTGAGTGTGCCACTGTACTCTAGCCTGGGTGACAGAGTAAGACTCCAACTCAAAAAAAAGGGGGTGGGGAGGGCTAATAATAGCCCTCTTGCACAGAGTTGTTGTGAGGGTTAAGTAAATGTCCTAATACATGGGAAACATTAACATGTTACCTAGGGCATGCTAACTATATACCAAATGTGCGATGAGCAGTTTTTACAAGCATTGTTAACATTTGCCAAAATTCCAAGCCACACCAAACTGGGAGCAAAAATGGATCACAATCTCACCACCTGGGGTATTTCTCTTGCTTTGACTGTATATACTACCAAAGGACATTTGGGCCCTCAAAATCTCCCCTGAACTGGGCAGTGTCCCTGGAAATTACATTCAGGCATCTTAGCTACCTCCTGTTTCAGTTCTGTCTTTAGCTGTAGGTAGGGTCTGCTATAGAGAATCGCAAGACTGGCAAAGCCCCACAGAGCAAGGTAATGTTGCTCCTGACCCAGACTTCTGCCTTGGCCTAGAAGCCACATTATGTCAGAGCCATGGTGTATGAAAGGTGCTCCCCAGGGGTAAATCACTACAGCACAGTAATTCCCAGCACATCCCACACAGCATTTCCCAGCATCTCCCAGGTTTCAGGTGAGTCTTCCTCTCAGAGCAGCCTGTCCACGCTCAGTTCTCTCCTCCATTCCTGCCTCTGCTGCATTCTGCTGATCCTCTGTCAATGTACCCCCACCCCAGAAAAAAAAATACAGATATCCATATAAGTAGCACACAGACAGGTAAGGTGAGGCATTGCAGAACATGGAGAGGAAGGAGAGCTTGACATCAGAACTTGCATGAGTCACTTCAAAAAGACAACTGTCAGCTCCCTTCCCAAGTATTCCTCAACCCTTACTTCTTGCCAGTCTTGGCAGGTTGGACAGAGGACACCTTGGGGGCATCACAGGCCACTGCCATGATAAAGTTGCTCAAACCTAGAAGGTGTTTTGATAGGAAAACCAGCAGCTTCCTCAGTCCCCTTAGAAAATTTGAAGGAAAAATGTTGTATTAGTTATCTGTTGCTGCATCACAAGTTACCCTAACACTTACCAACTCAAAACAACAAAAATCATTCACAGTTTTCGAGGGCCAGGACTCCAGACATGGCTAAACTGGATCGTGCTTCTGGCCCTCTGATGATACTTTAATTAAATTGTCACTCAGGGCTGTGGTCTCATTTGAAGACTTGACTGGAGAAGGATCCACTTCCATGCTCACTTATTTTGTTATTGTCTGGACTCAGCTCCTCACTGGCTGTTGGCCAGAGGCTTCCCTCAGTTCTTTGCACATGGCCTCTCCACAGGACAGAACATGGTTACTAACTTCCCTCAGAGCAAGTGAGCTAGAGAACAAGAGAAAGCAAGCAAGCGCCCAAGACTAAAATTACATCTTTTTCAACATGCATAATTTAATGTTTTTTCTTTTATACTTCACACATGTAATAGGTGGTCAAAATACCTACTTCACATCATTGTGTGTGAGAAATAAACAAGGTAACTTAAGTGAAGAGCTTAGCATAGCATGAGTGCTCGGTAATGGTTAGCTCATTTCCCATATCCCTAGCCACAAGATACCCAGCCAGTAAGTACAATTCTAGGCAAAAGAGCTGAATGATGTCAGCCCTAAAGGACTTCTGTTTCCCTTGTGGCAGTCTTTTCTATATAATCTAATCACAGAAGTTACATTCCATCATGTTTGCCATATTCTATTTGTTAGAAGTGAGTCAGTGGGTCTGGCCCACTCTCAAGGGAAGAGGATTACACCAAAGCATGAATACCAGAAGGAAGAGATCTGTGAGGGCCACCATAGGCTATGTCCCACAGTGGGGTGTCTATAAACGAGCCAGAAAAGTAAAGCCAACAGGCAGCTTTTCTAGGTGGCCTCAGTGAAAAAAAGCAAAATCACAAAGGCAGGACACCCAAAGGAAGTTTTTGTAGGAAGTGGGAGTGACCTATCAGACATCCCAAAGTCCCAATGATATTGTCCTTCTGGAATACCCACCACTCCTGGAATCAATTTCCTGGACTCAGACATAGCTGGGTTCAACTACCAGCTCTGCCAGTTTCTAGTTGTATATTCTTGGGCATGTTACTTAACTTCTCTAAGCTTTAATTCCCTCCTCTATAAAATGGAGCTCAAAATAGAGCCTGCCTGATTGGATTGCTGTTAAGATGAAAAAGACAATGCTCATAAAGAGATGGGCATGGTGCTCTGCACAGAGAAAGTATTTCATGAATAATGACTACTAACTAGCTGTCTAAGCAAGAAATTGCTAACTTTGCCTCCTGGTTACCCTCCACTACAAGAGGGCATCATGAATGAAGAGTCTGAATGTTCTAGACTCTGGAAATATCTTTCCTCAACCAAAATCAACTCCTCTAGCACCTGGCTTCTAAATGAGCATCTTAGGAGACTGGCTTTTGAGGGTTCCCTACCTGCCCACAGGGAAATTTTTTTTTTAATGTGTGTATTAGTTTGCTAGGCCTGCCATAACAAAGTACCATAGAATTGGTGGCATTTACAATAGAAATGCATTTTCTCACAATTCTGGATGCTAAGCATTCATGATCAATGTGTCAGTAGTGTTGGTTTCTTCTGAGGCCTCTCTCCTTGGCTTGCAGGTGGCTGTTATTATGGTTAATGTAATGTGTCAACTTGACTGGGCTAAAGAATGTCCAGGTAGCTGGTAAAACATTATTTCTGAGTGTGCCTGTGAGGGTGTTTCTGAAAGAAATTAACTGATCCCCTGCCAATGTACCCCCCCAATATAGATACCCAAAATTTGAATCAGTAGATTGAGAAAAGAAGATCCATCCACAACAATGCAGGTGAGCATCATCCAATCCTTTGAGAGCTTGAATAGAAAAGGTGGAGGATGGGTCAGTTTACTCTTTCTTCTTGAGTCAAGACATCCATCTTGTCCTGTTTTTAGACTCTGGAGCTCCTGGTTCTCAGGCCTTCAGTCTTAGTCTGAATTATACCTCTGACTTTCCTGGGCCTTCAGCTTGCTGGCAGCAGATTTTGGGCCTTCTCAGCTTCCATAATCACAAGACCAATCCTTCATAATAAATCTTTTTATATTTCTATATCTATATCCATATCCTGTTGATTCTGTTTCTCTGGAGAACCCTGAATAATACAGTCATCTCCCTGTATCTTCACATGGTCTTCCTTCTGTGCGTCTGTGTCCTAATCCCCTCTTCTCTAATCCAGTCATGTTGGATTAGGGCCTCCTTTAATGACCTCATTTAGCTTGAATGACCCCTTTAAAGATTCTGCCTTGAAATGTGTAGTCACAGTCTGAGGTCCTGGGGATTAGAAGAACTTTAACACATGAATTTTGGGGAAGACAATTTAAACATAACAATGGGCAAAGCACTTCAAGGTGACAAGTCCCTGGAGATTACCACACTCTCTGGAAAACCTGTGAAATGTTGGTGTACCCAATTCTGTCACATGAACGTACACGTTCATCCTGCACAGGGATCTCACCTCTATCCTGCCACCCAGTGAGGTTCTACCCGACAAAATCTGTCTCGTCTCTCACTTACGCAGCCTGCATTCATGTCAGGAACAGCAGGAGAGATGCCTGAAGAGCCTCGCAGGAGGATGTGAGGGAAATTGTCATTCCCTGACTGGTGTAGCACTCACCCACGTGCCTCAGTGCAAGACCCCCCAGGGGCAGAGAGTGCTCTAGGGGGTGCTGCACAGGTGGGGCACAGGTGACTTGAATAAAGGAAGCATCTCTGAAGATACAGGGCAGGCTCCAAGACCATCACCATCCCAGTGGGGGACAGCCAAGCTGTTCTCAGGATGGTGGGGTGGGCCAGACAGTCTTCACAGAATTGGGCCTCTTAGGCTGGTAACAAAGCTCCCTGGTGGGGGGCTAAGAAGTTGGACATAATTACAACAGTGATTATAATTGTGATGACCTTTGGACAGAGAACTGGAAAAGGATCTTATAATAAGGTGTTGATGAGACTGAACAAGGAATGAAAGGCTCATGGAGAGCCTCGGAGTGGGCCAGGCAGGAGTGTGTGTGTGTGTGTGTGTGTGTGTGTGTGTGTGTGTGTGTGTGTGTATGTATGCGTAAGTTGGCCCCAGCAGAGTTGCTTCTTGCCCAAGGACATTTTTCCTGCAGAGTCTCCTTCAAAGATCAGAGATTGGAGTTCACCCGAGACATAGCCTGGAGCTGCACAGTATTCCCTGATATACTTACCATGTAGCAAGCACGGTTGCGCTTTAACACACTCCGACTCAGTCTGATCTTCATAACAACGTAGGAGGCAGGCTTAAGCCCATTTTACAGGCAGGAAAGTGAAGCACAGAGAAGTCAAGTTACTTGCCAAAAGCCACTCTACAGATAGTAAGAGGCTGTGCTGGGATTTGATTCCAGACAACATGGCCTGAAGGTCCACAGTCTTGCCTAGATTGCCTCCCCAATCTAAGAAACAAGAATGAGTTGGGAATCATGCTATATAGAGGTCAGGAAACCAGGTCAGACCCCAATTTCCATGAGATAACCACGAGGCCACCAGGGTCTGGGGTGGGACCAGGAAGAGATACCAGGTGAGTATGAATGAGGGTGCCAGGGAAGCCCCAAATCCTTCCTTTTGACCCACCCACAAAGAACTATCCTTCTTTGAGTCACATCCCTGCTCCTCCACTCTGCCCTGGCCCTGGCTTAACCATACTTACTTCCTCTACTCTCTGTGCAGGGCTACTGTTCACAGCCCTGCAGCCTGTGGACAGCTCAACTACAGGAGCACCATTCACATTATAGTTTATGTTGCACCTGCCAACCCTACCCAAAAGAAAAAAGGAGAGTTCTTGATACACAGGAATGTAGGAGCCCCCAGGAGAAGTCCATTGTGTTGGGGTTCGTTTTACCTGTTACATCCCTGGGTGAAAAGCAGAGAGATCATGGGGTTTGATCAACACTCTCAAATATTGTGTTAAAATAAGCTCATTTATATATGTATTCATTCACTCAGCACATTTATTGAACATCGACTATGTACCAAGATGCAGTGGAGACCTAAACGACCTGTCTTGCCCCCATGCAGCTTGCTGTCTAGCAGGTGAGACTGGCATCTGACAGTCACATAAGTAAATGCAGAAGTAGAACTACAGTGAAGGGCAAAGAAGGAGAGTTACACAGCAGACTGAGAGCCTGGAGGAGGGAACTTTGACATAGTCAGAAAGTCAAGGAAGGCCTCCCTAAGGTAGCCAAGGCCCAAGGAATGAGGGGCCCAAGGGAGTGAAGACCCACAAGGCAGAGGTAAAGCATACTCAAAGATTCCATGACCAGAAGGGGTGTATTAGTTAGCTACTGCTGGATAACAAACCATCCTAAAACCCAGTAGTTGAAAAACACAGGCAGTGGCATTGCTCACTTGTGAATGGGTCACTTGGGCTCACTTGGGTGTCTGCTGTTGGCTATGGGTTGTATAGGTGGCTCTGATGACCTTAGTTGGGCTCTCTGACAACTATGAGGTCAGCTGGCTATGGACCAGTCTAAAGTAACCTCTGCTGTGACAACAGAGCTCTCCTCCACATGGTCTTTCTTGGTGAGACTTGAGGTCTCCCCAAGTTGCCCAAGCTGGTCTTGAACCCCTGGGCTCAGGCAGTCCTCACACCTCAGCCCCCCACAGTGCTAAGATTACCGGCTGAATCACCGAACGCAGCCCACATGGTCTTTCAATGTTTATTAGCATGCAACAGGCCAGGAAAGTGGGGTGAGACTTACCAGTACAGGGTTAGGTCCTGTCTTTACTTAAAATGTTTATATTCTGTTCAATATATATTTATTATACTAATTTTACTTTTTAATATTCAAATCATCTGTCTTGATTACTTAAGCCCTGAAACAAGGAGAGTGCCCAGTTCCTACAAGGAGGAAGTCAATTATCTCTACCTGAATAGACCCAGGAACTTTTTAGGGGAGGCAAAGCCTGGAGCTCATGAGAGGTATGTAAGAAATGAGCAACAGGACAAGGCAGGGCTCAGCATACCAGGCAAAGGGAACAGTATATGCAAAGACTCAGAGATTTGAAACAACTGGGTCATAACATGTGGAGTAAGAAGGAATTGAGGGGTTGATTTTGGAAAGAGAGGTAAAATCTAATTACCCAGGGCATCAAGTGCCAGGCTGGACAGCTCAGATCCTGCCCTCTGTGACTTGGAATTTGGAGGCTTTGAAGCAGGGGACAGACATCATTATCGAGTTCAATTTATTTAACAAATAGTGACTCAGTAACCACTATGTGCCAAGAGCTGATCTAATTATTATATGCCAGGTGGTCTGTAGCAAAAACTCTATGAGGTAGGTTCACCTAGCAGGTGAGGAAACCAAGGCCTATAAAGAATAAGTGGCTTGCCCAAGTTCCCATAAGTAATAAGTGACAGATCTAGTATTTAAACCCAGTCAACCTGTCTCTGGAGTCCCCCATCTTAACCACTACACTTGGCTACTTTCCTACCCACTCATATTTTAGAGAGGTTGGTTTGGTTAAAACAATGATGAATAGGAGGACGGAAATTGAGGGAGAGAGATGTGTACAGGGAACACAGCAGGAGACTTGTGAAGAGGCTGTTCTGTAGGGGGTTGTCCTGGAGGGAGAGGTAGGTGGCCTGAACTAGGCAAGGATATCAGTGCAAGTGCTGTAGATGTGGAATGCCTCATAGACAAGGGAACCTCACAGACAAGGGAAAGCCCAGGGTGGTGACTCAAACAGGGAAGATAGGCTAGGAGCCAGGCTTAGGTGAACAGAGCTCGGTGGGGCAGGAGAGGATGGTCAGTGGTGAATGAAAGATGACTGCAAAGGGAGTAGCAGAGTGCCATGGCAAGGGCTACAAAGCAAAAGGGCATTTAGCATAGAATGGGAGACATCTTGCTTGCAAATAGCAGTGAGAGACAAGGATAACATTGATGCTGCCTCCTTGTGATCAAGGGAAGCATGGTATGTGGGGGAAAGAGCACCCTACTTGTGAGCAGGCAGCAACAATGGCAGCACCCTTGGGAAGAGTTGCATGTGTGAAGGAGAGGAGGCAAACAAGGCACCTGCAAAGCCAGAAAGGTTTGTATGTGGTGGAAAGGCAAGAGGAAGTGCAGCAGTGGGCCATCATACTTCATATGAGGGTGGAGGGGAAATGCTAGTGCCCATGATCCCCACACTCAGGCAGAGTACCCTTGTGCTGGCCTCATGCCAGGCAAGGCTGTAGGCACAGGAGACAGAAAGTAAAAGGGTCCCTGAAGCGTTTCTAATCAACACTGCCCATTGCATAAATGCGAACTTCAGCTCACCTCTGCATGCAAAGGATATGTATTGCAAATACTTAAAATTCTGCCCAAAGGCTCTTATCGGACTGCAGGTGAATCAATACCCCTAGAAATTTCCCACAACCAATGATGCCCTGGGAGTTGGTGAATAAATACCCAGCTTCCTTGCTCCTCAGGTAGGATAACTCTGCAGTCTTCAGCAGAATTGAGCCCCAGTTATTCTGAGGGTAGCCTGCTTGATAATGACTTCCTTCCTTTTCTTACCTTACTTTCCATTTTTACAGGGGCTTTCTCTTGTTACCTCTCAAATAAATGACATGCACTTAAATCCTCGTCTCTGGGTCTGCCTCTGGAGAGCTAACTATAGCAGAGCCTCTGGGGCCCAGAGAGGAAGAGGAATTTGCCCTTAGTTACAGAGCTTCTCAGTATAGAGCTATGACCCAAACCTATGCCTCCCAACTACAAATTCAGCAAAGGGCGGAGATTAAAACCACAAAAAAAAACATAATCAAAAAGGTCTGAGTTCACTGACCTGCATAGATTATATCATTAGTCTCCAATTTCTTCCTTCGTTGTAAGACAATTAAATCTCTCTCCTCATTGTTATTAATTGCAGTAACTGCCTGTATAAGGAGTAAACTTCCTCCTGCCATTGAAAGAAGGCTTGGCTATGTAACTGCCTTTGACCAATGAAATATGAGCGGAAGGAGTATATACCAATTCTGAGCAGAAGCCTTAACAGCCATGGCCAGTTCCATTTGTTTTCTTGCCTTTTTTTTTTTTTTTTGGCCATAAGAATAGAATGTCCCAAATAGGGGCTACTCTTTCAGCCTTGATTCTGAAATAAAAACAGGTAGAGTAGAGCAGCTGATCTGTGATTGACATAAGATAGGAGCAAAACACCCTTGTTATTTTAAATCACTGATATTTGTGTACTATTTGTTACCACAACATAGCAAAAACTGACTAATATATTCACCACATATTAGCTATATATATCCTAAAGCAAGGAACTAAACTAAAACCCCTATGAGCCTTAGTCTCATCCTCTATAAAAATAGGACTAATAATAATGGTATCTATTTAATGGGATTTTTGTGGGAATTGACAGAAGAGTTAGCACAGTGCCTGGCACAGGATAAACACCCAATAAATGTTAGCTGTTATAATAATTATGTTGTTATCTGCCCCTCAGAGAGATTTCTTCAGAAAGAGGTTTCCCCAGAGAAAATATATGGCTCCTACAGGGCTCACTCCTGGCTTGTTTGTTAAAGATACTTACTTTCCTCTCCTAATGGCCCTGCTCAGAAGTGTTTTGCCCCCACCACAATGCCATAAGAAGCATCAAGCAAGTCGCCCGTGTCCCAGCAGGCCTGCGTGCGGGAAACTCATAGCAGTTAATGAATCCCCACGGAGAGGTCTGGATTAGCCCTGGTTTAATACCCCGAAATGGCAGGGAGTCATTTATCCATGAGCTATGGCCTTTCCCTGTTGCCTGTGCATTACGAGTTATTTATGAGGCAATTTGCACAGTTTCACACTGGCTGGCCATTATACTGCTGTCTGCTAACCACTAGGAGGGTTACTGAACCCAGAGACAAAATGGTCCTCCCCCAGCCTCGGCTTTGCCGGTGACAATGAGCCAGTGGTTTCCCCTAGTGCAGCGCGTTTTCTCTTTGGGGAAGAGAACAGGGCCAAAAGCTAGATGAAGAAAAACCCTGCCAGGTCTGCAGCCAGCAACTCAGAAGACACCTGGGGGCTTGACTCCATAAAAAAAAAAAAAGGCTGCTGGGGAAACCACTGGTTGCAAAGAGAAGTTATGTTAATTTGTACTCTCAAAAGAGAGTAGGCAGGCTGTCATGACAGGGACATCACCTTTGACTATTGTGACAGGAAAATGTGATCATCTGGTGATGTGTTTTCCACGTGGTTTGGTACATAGAAAACTCCCAGTAAATATTGACATTGTTACCATGATTATGACCTATATCCCTAGCTGGTTCCCCACCATCATGCTCTAATCTCCTGGTCAGTTTGCTAATACCACCAGTTCAGCCTGTGGGTCCAGAAGCTTTTGATTCTAGCAACATGGGCATCACCAATTGTATAGCAGCTGCTCCTGAAAACAAGTTAAGATCTGAAAGACAACTCAGGGACCACATGCTCATACTTGTCCAAATATACAGTACTGTCTACTGGTCACATTCTATGCCACATAGATCTTGGACAAAACCTTGGGTCTTTGTTTCTTGTTCCCTTTCCCCCATGACATCTTCTGTGTCTGAATGTTTCCCCATTCAATTTCAGTAGAATAAATAGACTGAGCCGGGCTCGGTGGCTCAGCCTGTAATCCCGCACCTTTGGAAGGCTGAGGTGAGTGGATTGCCTGAGCCCACAGGTTCGAGACCCACCTAGGCAACTTGGCAAGACCTCATCTCTACAATAAATCAAAAAATTATTAGCCGGGCGTGGTAGCGCGCACCTGTAGTTCAGCTACTTGGAAGACTGAGGCGGAAGGATCGCCGGAACCCAGCAGGTCGAGGCTGTGGTGGCCAGGAACGGCCACTGCACTCCAGTCTGGGCAACAGAGTGAGACTCCAACTCAAAAAAAAAAATAGAATAAATGGACTGGTAAATAATAATAGCTAAAACTGAGTGAGTGTTTGCCAGGCACCCTATAAGAGTCTTGCAATGCATTATCTCTTTGAATCTTCACAACTACTACTAAAGTCTTAACTATCATTTTCCCTATCCAACAGATGAAGCTAGAGGGGTTAAGTAATTTGCCCAAGGTCATATAGAAAATAGGAAGGAAAATCCGAGGTTTGAATCTGATTTCAGAGTGGGGGTATGCAGCAGATTCTGTAGGCACCCCACCCATATCTCCTCCAGTCTCACCTCTTCAGGGCACATCAGTCAACCATTTATGTGATCTTCCAGCAAAGCCAACTAAAAATGTCATACCTCACACAGTGACTGATGGGAGTGGGTGTATAACTACCCCAGCATCTTCACCCCTTGGGAGGATAACTGCAGTTCTGTTCTGGCCCCCAGAGTTCCCCAGTGGAATTAATCTTCATGTGCCTGAGGTGGTAATCTGTTTGAGAATGCATCCTCTATAGACATCCTTCCCTTCCCTGTCTCACTTCCCAGTGTTTCTCACCAGTGCTTTCTGAAATCCAATCCCAAATAGGGCACTCATTTTCCAATCTGTGTTTCTGAGTCTGCTTCCAGGGGAACCCAAACTATGAAAATGATCTTTCCTCAAGTCAACTCAACTCATTTCCTTTTTTCCTAGAACCAAAATTCTTTACTCATTGAAGCTATAAAATTCCTGAGCAGTTTTCAGGAATTCTATTTATTCCCTCTGCTATTGTCCACAAGGAAAAGGGCATTCGGTGGGTAGAGGTGGCTTTGTCTACCTTGTGCAGGCAGAGACAGTTCCATATCCTCCTGCAAGATCGAAATAACCAAGCCACAATTGAAAAAGGTTTGGAGCATGCTGTCTGCCTCACATGTGGCTCAAACTCATTCATATGGACCCAAACTACAAGTGATTCCCATAATTATGACTCCCAAGTGTTCACTTTTCTGAGGCAGATAATCTTTGTTTTACTGACAACAACAAGATGATGGGTTTGCTGACAATCCCAGTTGCTAGATAATGCAGGGGAAATTGAAGGGGATAGAATAGAATCTGATTAAATTGGAGGAGAAGCTGAGAAAAAGCAATATTCGCTACCTTCAATGGGAACCAGCCCCAAAGACTACAAGTTTTCCCAGGGGGAGAAAACCCTCCCCCACAGCAGGAAAACAATGCCCTGCAATACCCTTCCTCTCTCACACCTATCCTGAGCCCAGCCATCACAGGCAGCCAAGCCCTAGGTAAATTATTTCACTTCTCCGAGTCTCAGTTTTCTCATCTGAGAAATGGGAATACAATATCTAACTCACTCATTCATTAATTTCTTATAGAATGTCTACCATGTACTAGACACTTAAAGGGATTAAAAGAGATAACACAAGCAAAAGACTTTACACATGATTGTCACTCAATAACGTTTAATTAAAATCATTATCATTGTTATTTTATTTCATCCTCAAAATAAAATTATACTGTGACTGCTCCTTTCTCTATTTTATAGATGAATAAACCAAGACTAAGAGAGGATAGATGACTTGACTAGGGTTTTACAGTCTTTTGTACTGTGTAACAGCAAAAAACTGTGTACACAACAGTACAAACTATGTACACAGAGCTTTTGATTTTAAGACCAAGTAACTTTCCACATCTCAGGGTCTTGGGATCTCTGGACTACAAAAGGAGGATTCCCTGAGGAAACAGAGTGCAGAGCAGGGGTCAGCAAATGTTTTTTTCTGTAAAGGTTCAGATAGCAAATACTTCAGGCTTTGTAAGCCATACAGTCTCTGTTGCAGCTACTCAACTCTGCCAGGGTGGCAAAAGCATAACCATAACATAATGTGAACAGATGAGCATGGCTGTGTTCTAATAAAACTTTATTAACAAAAACAGACAGTGGGCAGGGTTTCACCTATAGTGTGCTCATCTCTAGTGTGGACCAAAAAAAGCCTGAGCTTTGGAATCAAACAATCCAAGATTTAAATTTCAGCTCAGATAATACTTAATTTTGTCCTCAGGTCATCTAAACTTTCTAAGATTTGGTCCCCCCATTGATCAAATGGGAATCATAATATTTACTTTGTAGGGTTTGTCAGGGATTTAGGGTAAGGGGTTGGCACTTAAAGTCTACCACTCATTTCTCCTTCTCTTCTAGATTTCTGCCAAGGAACCAGTTACTCAAGGATCCATAGATAGATAAGAAACACAACCTGGCTTTATTAATACCAGGCACACATACAGCATCCAAATGCAAAAGTCTCTAGGAAAGGGTGGTTGGAGGTCACATACATATCCTGAGGTCTAAGTGATGCCTCCTACCTCCCACCCCAAAATCTAAACCTTGGGTTCTGCATGCTCACTTGTGGAAAGAAAGCCATGTGACCAGGTCCTCAAAGCAAACCCTGAGTCTACAGACCCCATCAGCCATGCAGCAAGAATGTCCGCCCCCACTTCCCAGGAGCAGGCAGAACAGAGGCTTGGCTTGCTAACACGCAGTGGCCTTGCTCACTAGCAAGAAGCAGCCTATTGAACATTAAGTTCTAACCAATTGGGTTAGCAACAATCAAGGGGGATGCAGAGGAGCCTGGAAGCCCCTTCTGTGGCCCAGAAGGAAGTGCAGTGCAGGAAAGGAACATTCCCTCTCCAGGGGTTGTTATAAGGACCAACCATGGCACCTGGCACAAAGAAGGTGTCTTGCGGTGAGTCCCCTGAAAGCAGAGCCTGAGACAGGAATTCAGTTGTATGTAATACATTGAAGAAATGCTCTCAGGAGAAATTTGTAAGGGAGGAAGGGAAGCAGAAGAGGGAAGAAAAAGTACAATCAGGATGGCAATTTGGGTAAAATCTAGCCTTGGCCTGATCTGCAGGGGGCTCTGGAGAATAAATTACACTGCAGAGTTGACCTGCCTTAAGGCAAGGAGCTGACATTTTATACACTTATGTCAGTCGCTGTTATACTGGGAAGTTGGGGAGTGACCTCCCAAGTGATTCCAGTTGAGGTAGGTCCAGTCAACCAAGGGCAATTCTCAGGGAAGGTCTTAGGTAGAAACTGTTAACTACAGCACTCCTAGGAACTGAGGGATGATGGGTGCACCTGCCAATAAAAGATATCTGGGCAGAGCACCAACAGTGGTAGCCTCAGAAGGCTTGACTAGGATTCCCATTTGCAGCACCATTCTTAGTAACAGAGCCACCTAGATACACTGAGGGTTCCTGGGGCTTTAGACCTATACTCCTGAAGGTCTGTGTACTGAGGTCTTTCCTGAATCAATCACTATTTAAAGGGAGCAAAACATCCTTCAGAATCCCAAAACAGGCAAGGTGCAGTGGCTCATGCCTGTAATCCCAGTACCTTTGAAAGGCTTAGGTGGGAGTACTACTTGAGGTCAGGATTTGAGACCAGCCTGGGCACAAAAAATTACAAAATGAGCTGGGTATGGTGACGAGTGCCTGAGTCCCAGCTACCTGGGAGGCTGAGGCAGAAGGATCTCTTGAGCCCAGGAGTTTAACGCTGCAATAAGTGATGATTTTACCATGGCACCCCAACCTGGGCAACACAGTGAGATCCTGTCTCAAAAAAAAAAAAAATCCCCAAACAGAAAACACTGATCTTAAGACTCCTCTGCTAGTCCTCCTCACTTCCCCTTCTCCTACTGCAGAAGGGCTCCCCACCTCTGCTCAATTCCCCTGCTCAAAGATCTGATGGTTTATTCTTTGCTCTCACCCTCCAAAAAAATTTGTTCTCTAAGATGGTTTTCTTCACTTATATCCACTCAAAATTATAAACCCTCTGAGTACACTCTCTTCCCTCAATTTCTTCTATCACAAAAATCACTTTCCGTCTTCTATTTCATAACTGAAGTCTCATTTAATTCTGACCCAAGCTGGAGCAACCTTTTATAGACAGGGGTGCTCACCACCTGTCTTCCTCTCTGCCTTCCTGCAAGAAGGTTCCCCAGAAAATGGCAACAGAATGAACTTTATCATAAACAGAAAAGATTTCTCAACTATGGTCTTATCTTCATCCATGCATCACTGGTTGTCATTCTGATGAGAATTTGAAGAAGGAAGAGCAAAGTCTGAGTATTCGCAGATGGAAACTCGTTTCATCCAATCTCATCCCAAACCCTCATGTTCCCCCATGGAGGACCTAGCAGACACTGCTTTGTCCACCTGAGGAAATGTTGTCAGGTTTACAGGAGCAAGAGAGGATATCTTTTGCAACCATGAAGGAAAGAAAGAAAGAAACAAGAAAACAAAGACTTCCTGTTTTGAGTCTGAGAAATATGAGTATTTATGCACATACTAATTGAAATTGGCTAAGTTGCCATATGCACACAGTTAATGGGGCTGGTGTTCTAGATAGTGACACTAAACAAAAGCTGCTTTCAAAACACAATTTATTATGCAGACTTCTGACAAAACCAAATAATCATTTCTGGTAGTTTTATATTCAAATCAACAAATACTCAGTGAGCACCTGCTGTGTGCCCAGCACTGTGCAATAGTCTAGAATACAAATATGGATAAGTAAGAGGTCACGGATGAGGAAAATAAATGCACAAAAAAGCTAATAGAATACAACACAGCTCATGCTGTTGTCAAGGCAGGAATACAGGTAGGAGAGAACTGTTGCTGCAGCCTAAGGAGCTCATCTCCAGGGGCCACTGATAAGAAAGCTGGGTCTACAAGGAGAAGGGGTTCATAGGAGAAGAAAGCTGCTTCAGTGGGCATGAAGGCAGGGAAGAGCATAGTCTAGAAGAGCAAGTGATTTGATGTAGTCAAAATATCACCAATGTGGGATGAGGGGAAGATGATATGTACCACCCTTATATTCATAAATTCCGTATACAAGTGGGGCCCTCATCTGATTTGTTCCTCACTATATCTCTAGTACTTACAGCAGGGCCTACAGAGAGCTCAATGAGTACTTATTTCTTAAAGTGAACAGATGAATACATCAAGGAATAGGGGATTTGCAACCTGGATTTTGGAGCCCCTCAAGCCAGTACACCCATTTTTACATATGGTTTTATTAGTTAGCATAACACTAGCTGCTATAACAAATAAGCCCAACATTTTCAATATCTTTATATAAAAGAAATGTACCTCTTACTCACTTAAAAGTCCAATGCAAGTATCCATGGTTGGCTTTTCTCCACATGCTGATTTAGGAACACAGAGTCCTTCCATTCTGTAGCTCCACCATACGCTGAAGCCTCACAGTTCATTGTTTCCAGCCTGCAGAAGGAAAGGTAGAAAGCCCTATCCAATCCTTTAAAACCTCAGGTCAGAAATGACACATTACTGCCACTCTTATCCTCTTGGGGAGAACTAGTCACTTTCTATTTAAATGGAAAAGCAGCTAGGATATAGACTTTCTGGCTAGAGAAACACCTCTCAGTGACAACACCACCCCATAGAAAAGGCAGAATGAGGTTTTGGTGGACATACCCTGTCCCAGCCACAACAACCCTGGGTTCACACAGGTTAAACCACTTATCCAAGAACATGCCACTCATACATAAGTGGCACAATTGCTCCTTTAAGAAGTGGCCAAGTCCTTTCCCTCCCCCATCCTCACTTATGCTAATTTTCCAAGCACTGAGGTCAAAAGGTAACATTTCCTGACTTTCCTGAAGATTCAGAAGAACTTTCCTATCCGAATCCTAAAGTCCTATAAGCAGGGCGTTGTTTGTTCTGTTCCTGAGGGAAACACAAGCCATGATTTTTAACTGAAGGACCAAGAAACAAATGTGCTAGAATTTTCCCAATAATAGAGAGGGGGAGTCAACATGAGCAGAAGAAAGGATGCCAGAAGAGAAGGGGTTTGGGAAAGTAACACAACCAGGGAGGGCCTGACAAGTTTGCTTTTATCCAAAAGAAAACTCCAATAATAACAACAAGAGCTAACATTGGTTTAGCATCTACTATAGGCCAGGCATGGAGCTAAGAACTTTGTAATCATTCATTCTCTCATTTAATCTTCAGAAAATCCAATATGATCATTAATGCCATCCCCATTTTTGCAGATAAAGAAACTGAGGCTCAGAGAATGTTAAACAACTAGTCAAGGGTGACCCAGTCAGTCAACAGATGAAGTAAGATTTGAAGACGTATGGAGCCAGAGCCCAGACTTTGCATCTTCAGCTGTCTGCAATTAGAATGAGGCTTTATGTGTCCATCACCATACAGGTGATTGTTTGCACAGATTCTGCAGGGCCTCAGCTGTCAAAATTCCAGAAGAAGGACTGGTAGCCAAGGCTGAAGGCAGACAATAAGAGGTGTGGTCAGCAAAGGTTGTCATCTTCAATGGTGGCCTAGAATCTTGTTTCCAGGAGGCCTACCCCTGGGAAAGTGGGCCTCTATTGACTTTAAGAAGCTGGCATGCCTTCTTGTGTTCTACCAAGAGAAGAGGGTATCTTGAAGCCTTGAGGTAACTTCCAGATCACAGCAGGGTTTGCCCCCTTGCCCCCATGCCAGTTTTGCCTCTAACCATGAATATTTTTTTCTTTGCCCTCCTTGCAATAAACTGTGTTGTACTTCTAAGCCAAATAGTGTGACACACATTCAAATTACAGTCCTCACTTATGATGATTTGGGCCTCTTAAGTAACCAATCATTGTGACTCTCAATGAGCTTAATTATCAGGGCACTTCAGTGCATAAATAATCATGCATACCCTGTTAGCCAGTCTGACAGCTCTAATTGAATCCAGCAGTCTGGTCTCATCTGGTAAAAATCCCTGGAATTTGGTCCTGACACTTCACACTGCATTATCAGGATGATTCGAAGGGTCAGCCCAGTGGAGCTGCAAAACCCCAGAGCTAGACTCTTTTTGGAAAGGCTCAAGTCTCTTCTCTTCAGCAGGCAACTTGAGAAAGGAGAACAAAAATATGATTTATATATATATATATATTTTTTTTTTTTTTAGTCAAAGTCACTCCATCGCCCAGGTTGGAGTGCAGTGGCACACTCACGGCCACCCCAGTGTCAACCTGCTGGACTGTGGCGATCCTTCCGCCTCAGCCTTCCAAGTAGCCGAAACTACAGTCACGTGCTACCACACCTGGCTAATTTTTTATTTATTGTAGAGATGACGTCTTGCCAAGTTGCCTAGCCTGGTCTCGAACCCGTGGGTTCAGGCAATCTATTTGCCTTGGCCTCCCAAAGTGCTGGGATCACAGGCTGAGCCACTGAGCCTGGACAATAATATTTAAAACAAAACAAAATGAAAAACTTTTTTGATGAGAGCATCCCTTTTCAAAGATCTTTTAGGCACAGCACCTCATTTAATGCACTCAATGTTTAGAGAGTCTCAGCCTCCTACACAGTGCTTGGAGATTAATCAATATTCATTTAATCACCAAGCACAGTGGCTCATGTTTGTAATCCCAGCACTCTCTGAGGCCAAGGCAAGAGGATTGCTCAAGCCCAGGAGTTTGAGAACAGCCTGGGAAACATAGCAAGACTTCATCTCTACATACAGTAAGCCATGATTGTGCCACTGCACTCCAGCCTGAGCGACAGAGTGAGACTCTGACTCAAATATAAATATATATATATAAATTATAATGTTTTATTTATATGTTTTATATATAGATATAAATAATTATATTATAAATTATATATCATATAAATATATAGATTTTTAAATGTATATATTATATATATATATAAATTGAATGAATGGTAAGTCACTGATGAGAAAACTGGGGCTCAGAAGTTACATGGCAGGCCTACACTGACCCACTCAGTCCAGGCCAAAGTCTGGTTCTTAATATCGCATCTGTCAATTTAGTTATCAGATAGAAAATCTGGACTTAATGATGCATCCTTGCTGCAACTTAGCTTTCCAAACATGGATCCACCGGCCTTGAATAGGCCCTGAGACCCAAGTTCTTCCAGTTTCATATTCTGCCCTAGGGGCCAGGGCAGGCCTGAGGACCAACCAGGAATAAACTACAACAGTAATGTGTGTTCAAAAGTCCAGGCACTTGAGCCCTAACCTCCCAGAGCATCCTCTTAATTTTCTCTTTGGTCACAACCTCCTAGGCTCAAAAAGTAAGAGTCTCTCTCCAGCTATCTACCCCTTCAGCACCATCTAACCCAGAGTTTCTTGACCTCTTTTGTTCAAGTACTACTTTGGCAATCTGTTGAAGATTATGAATGCTTTCCAGAACACTATTTTCAAATGCATAAAATATAATAGATGACAATAGATGACAAAGGAAACCAAAGATACTGAAATGTGCTTATCCAAGTGTTTTTAAAATGCATTATAAGAATATCGGGACTTCTTTATTAATGCATTAAACAAGATGATCTATCAGAGGGCATAATAATATCTATAATTTCAAAGTAGATGTGAACATGAATGATGTCTGAGATACGTGCTATAACTTCGATGTAAAATCAAAATATCTGTGATTTTTTTTTTATTGGTAACAAAGACACAGATACTGCTAATACTACTATGGTTTGTTGCCCACATTCAATAATTGAAGAAAATGGTGAATTTCAACTAGATGTCAGGGAAAATTAAAATGTAAGATTTCCCCATCTAAGTTCACAGACTCCCAGAATTCTATCAAGCCTCCTCCGTAGACCCCAAGTTAAGAACCTCTGCTCATCCGGGTGCGGTGGCTCATGCCTATAATTTCAGCACTTTAGGAGGTCAAGATGAGAGGATTGCCTGAGCTCACAGGTTCGAGACCAGACTAGGCAACTTGGCAAGACCTCATCTATACAATAAATCAACAAAAATTAGCTGGGCATGATGGCACATGCCCTGTAGTTCCAGCTACTTGGAAGGCTTAGACGGAAGGATCACCTAAGCCCAGCAGGTCAAGGCTGCAGTGGCCTTGAGCATGCCACTGCACTCCAGCCTGGGTGACAGGGTGAGACTCTGACTCAAAAAAAAAAAAAAGAACCTCTGCTCTAATCCCAGATTGAGCAATACCCATCCCTGCTGGTCTTGAAGAAGGAAGAAAGGAGAGGTTCCTGAGTCAGCATCCTTGACCCTGGCTGCCCTTAGCTGTCTCCAAAGAGGGTCCTTGAACTTCATCACCCTGGAAGACATCCCCACTTGTCCTCTCTAGGCTGTTTCCTAGAGCCTTGGAGTCCTATCCCACATTAGTTTTAGTCTTGTGCATTTCCATTTTTACCAACCTTTCTCTTTAGTTGTAAACAAACCACGCCCACATTTCTTTCCAGCCTCCCACTCTTTACAGCTTTACATTACCCCCTCTTTACAGCATTTTTACTAGGAGACTCACAGTGCATATCACACTTTCTATAACCACAATACACACTGACAAGAGAACACCAGCCTCCACCTGTGTACGACAGGTGCCTCCAGTCCCAGGATAGAGCAGCCTCTACTGCATGATATCTATCCCTGCTCCAACTGGGAGAATCAGTATTGCCTTGAAGTTTCCTCTAATACACTATAAATACTAGAGTCTTCTTTCTGAGATGACTATGCTGTATGATTCTGTCTTAACATCATTATGCTCTTAATATAAGATAGTAACAGGTTCCACTCTTTTAGGTAGAAAGTATGTGTTCATGCCCTGACTTAGGGACACTTCAAAATGAAAGGAAGCCAATAGGAAGTGTGTGGGAGAGTTGATTGCTAAATAATCAGTAGGCCAAGTGTATGCAAAATAAGAAATAGAGAAGTCCACCAGCCCCTGAAGACACTGAGAAGTAAGAAGGTACGTGCTGTCTTGCTAGCATACAGACTGAAAACAAACTTTGGAAGTTATCTGAGTGTATGCTCGGGACTTTTTCAACTGGATTCCTTTTGCCATTTGCATTTGGGGTTGAGCAAGAAGTGATGTTGATTGAATATATTCATGAGCTCCCCTGGCTTTTGTAATTTGTAGTCGAAGAAAGAGTATATAGTCCCACATCTCTTGCTCCCAATATTTCTTTTCTTTTTTTTTTTGAATTTTTTTTTTTTTTTTTTTTTGAGTTGAAGTCTCACTCTGTCGCCCTGACTGGAGTGCAGTGGCCCCTCCCGGCCACCACAGCCTCCACCTGCTGGGCTCCGGCGATCCTTCCACCTCAGCCTTCCAAGTAGCCGGAATTACAGGCACGTGCTACCACACCTGGCTGATTTTTTGATTTATTGTAGAGATGAAGTCTCGCCAAGTTGCCCAGGTGGGTCTCGAACCCGCAGGCTCAGGCAATCCACTCACCTCAGCCTCCCAAAGCGCAGGATTACAAGCTGAGCCACGGAGCCCGGCTGCTCTCAATATTTCTAAATGAGTGTGTGAAATAACCAGTGTCCATTGGTATTATTATTGTTGTTATTATTATTATTTGTCTTGAGGGCATTTGAGGTTGTACAAACAATTTTCCATTTTTAATTAGGGAGCAAGTGCTTCTAAGAACTTTTCAAACCATCAAAACCCTCACAGAAATAGGTAGCAGGAAGAAAAGGACCCACCTTTCCCTTCCCTTCCCTTCCTTTCATATCTAAATGCCAATAATAAAAATAACTGACACTTACATAGTGTACAGGCAATGATCTAACTGCCTTACATGTTTTTTTCCCCTGTAATTCTCAAAACAGCACTATGAAATAAGCTCTATTTTATCCTCATTTTACAGATAAAATGAGGCTCAGGGAAGGGACATAACTTACTTAACTTCACGTGGTTACTATTATAAGATCAAGATGTAGAAAACTGAAGGAAAACATCCTGCTGAACCTCTTCCTAGTCCTTTTACTAGTCCTCTGGGGGAAAAAATAAGCTGTATGCCTATCTCACTCCTGATGCCAAAATAAAATCCAGACGAATCAAAGATGCAAAAATAAGAAGAGTATGCAGAAGAGCACCATAAGGAAATTTAGGCAAATCGTTTTATAATTCCAGGATGGTGAAGCCATCTTTTAAACATTTTGTCAATAACAGCAACCAAACAGGAAAGACTGACAGATTGTACTACATAAAAATGTAAACCTTCTCTGTGACCAATAAATAAACTTGGAGAAATATTTTCAACATATGTTACAGACAAAAGGTTAGCATTACTCATGGAGACAGAAAACTTTTATCAAAAACCAAGAGAAAAAACCAAATATCACTCAAAAAAAAGTGGTAAATACCAGAAAGAGATAACTCATAAACTATGTAAAAATAGCTAGTTAAGACTTGTTCTTCCCAGTGTAATAGGGATAATTATATTAAGGATTTAAGGTAGCAACATAAGAAAACTCAACCTCATTGATGATTTCTTCTGCTTAGGAGAAGCATGTCTTCCTTAAGCCTAGGAAAAGTGAATAGGGTCTTCTGTGGTCCTAAGGTCTGAGTCCTGGCATTCTATGCATTAAACTATATTTGGGAAAGTAAGGAGCAGAAAAGAGAAACTAGAGATGGGAGCTAGAGAAAGAATTGCTCATGCTGAAGTCAGAGGAATTCCTCAATCTAGAGTATCTTAGGTCAAGTTCCCTGGGAGAAGAACCTAAGATGGGGATTTGAGTGCAAATCTCTCTTTAGGGGTGAGCTTTCAGGTAAAATTTGTGAACAAAAAACATTAGGGAAAACTAAGCCTACAGCAAGCAGAAGAAAGTAATAAAGATTAAGTTGGTGAAACAGCAAATAAAAAAAGTCAACCAACAAAAGCAAAAGTTGATTCTTTGGAAAGATCAACAAAATTGACACACTGTTAGCTAAAAATGAAAAGAGAGAGAAAAAGAGGAAATGACTCAAATTACTAAAGTCAAAAATGAAATAGGAGACATCGCTAATGACCTTATGGAAAGAAAAAGGATCATGTGGTAGTACTATGAACAAATGTATGCCGTATTAGATAACTTACGTGAAATGGACAAACTACCAAAATCTACTCAAGAAGAAACAGAAAATTTTAGTAGACCTATAACAAGTAAAGAAATTGAATTAGCCATTTTTTTAAATCCAACAAAGAAAAGCCCAGGCCTAGATGACTTTACTGGTGAGTACTACCAAACATTTAAAGAATAAGTAAAGCCATTTCTTCAAAAAGTAAAAGAGGAAAGAACACTTTCTAATCCATTCTAGGAAGCAAGTGTTACCTTGATACCAAAACAAGATGAAGATACTATAAGAAAACTATAGACCAATACTTCTAATACATATAGACACAAAACTTGTTCAACAAAACACTAGCAAACTGAACTCAGCAATATATAAAAAAGGATCATAGACCATGACAAAATGGTATTTATCCCAGAAACACAAGGTTGGATTAGCACCTGAAAATCAATGAATGTAAAGCATCATATCAAAAAGGAACAAAAATCAAATATTCATCTCAATAAGAAGAGGAAAAGTAAACACTCTCATAATAAAAACAAAGAGAAGAGAATCTTCTTAACCTAATAAAAGACATCTATGGAAAATCTTAGCCAACGTCATACTTAATAATGAAAGACTGAATATCTTCCCCCTAAGATCAGGACCAAGAAAAGAGGTTCACTCCGATTCAACATTGCACTGGGAGTTGTAGCAAGACCAATTGAACAAGAGAACGAAAAACATCCAAAATGGAGAGTAAGAAGTAACCTATTTTTATTTGCAAATGATTTGATTATATATACCAGAATCCTAAAGGAAACTACTAAAAACAATTTGAACTAATAAACAAGTTTAGAAAGGTTTGAGAATACAAGATCAGTATACAGAAATCAATTCTATGTGAATACACTTAGCAATGAACAATCCAAAAAGTAAAACTAAGTAAACCATTCAATTTACAATAGCATCAAAAAGAATAAAATATTTGGGGAAAAATTAACAAAAATATAAAACATATTTTAAAAACTACATCATTAGCTGTCTAGGGAAATGCAAATCAAAACGACAATGAGATACTACTTCACACCCACTGTATGGTCTAGAATCAAGAAGACAGATAATAATAATTTGTTAGTGAGGATGTACAGAAATTGAAATCCTTATACACTGCTGGTGTAAAATGGTATACTCATGTTGGAAAACAGAGGACAGTGAAATAGTGTGGCAGTTTCTCAAAAGGTTAAACATAGAGTTACCACAAGACCCAGAAATTTCACTCCTACGTATATACTCAAAAGAAATGAAAACATGTCCACAGAAAAATGTGTTTATGAGTGCTCATGGCAGGGTTATTCTTAATAGCCAAAAAGTAGAAACAACTCAAATGTCTATCAACTGATAAGTGGATAACTAAAATGTGGTATATCCACACAATGTAATATTTTTCAGTGTGTATAATGAAGTACTATTACACACAGATACAACGAGGATAAGCCTTTGAAACATCCGAAGTTAAAAAACCTAATCACAAAAAAAAAATACATATTGTATGGTTCCATTGATAGAAAATAGGCAACTCTGTGGACAGAGTAGATTGGTGATTACCTAGAGCTTTAGAATGTATCCACAGCTATTATCAGTGTAAAATTCGTTGGGTTTAGTGGTAGAATTTCTAAACAAAAAGAGTGAAAATGAATTTCTTTTATTTATTTATAGGGAGTGACTGCTGGTGGGTAAGATTCTTTTTGGAGTGATGAAATGTCCTAAAATTAATTGTGGAAATGGTTGCACAACTCCCTGAATACACAGAAACTCATCAAATTGTACACTTTAAATGGGTAGATTGTATGGTAGGTGAATTATATTTCAATAAAGCTGTTAAGTAAAAAAGAAATCAATGTTTTCATACTAATATCAAATTTTAATTCAAAGTAAGAAAGATATTAAGTTGGAAGAATAGAGTCATTATAATAAAAGTTTTATTCCAGCGAAAATATAGACACTTGGAGCCTTTAAGCACTATGTAGCATGTGTCATCAAAATACATAATACAAAACCTGTTGTAAATACAAGGACAACTTAAAAATTTTTTTAAAAGACCACATTTCTTAACCCAGGACAGATCAAGGAGATTAACAATAAGCAGGACTGCACAGGACCTGATTAATAAAATTTGTACAATCTATCCAATAGATAAATTTCAAACTCTACACTCTAAAAAAAGCAAGCAAATTCTTTTTAGGTACCCATAGAGCATTTGTAGAAGTTAATACTAAAGAAAACTTAGTAAATTCACAAAATTAAAGGAGTCAGGTGCAGTAGTTCATACCTGTAATCCCAGCAACTTGGCAGGCTGAGGCAGAAGGATCACTTGAAACCAGAAGTTCAAGACCAACCTTAGTAACATAGCAAGACCCCATCTCTTAAAAAAATAAAATAAAATTTATTTTAAAAAACAAACAAAAATAGAAGCAGCACACAATACATTCTTCAAACACAATACCATAAAACCTAATAATAAAAAACTAACACAAAAATTGACACACCAAAAAAGAAACCTATTTACTACGAAATAAACTATCTCTTGAACAACTTTTGTTTCAGACAGAAATCAAAAACTGAAATTTCACTGAACTATAGGCTCCATAAATTCTAAATTCTGCTTGCTCCTTCCAAGTGTTTGCAAATAATACTGTTCTGCAGAAACATGACTAGAGAGATGCTAGACTGCCTTCCCATTACACGTGCTGGCTCCAGTTGGTGTTAAAACTAATATGTCCTTTGATTTGTTCTCATACATTTAATTGTGCTTTGATTACTGTTTACTTATGTTCATTTATTTCTAAACCACTGTGACACCTACTCTTCTACTTTATTTATTTATCTAGGAGTTCATTTTCACTCTTTCTGTGTAGAAATTCTAGCATTAAACACAATAAATCATCCACTGATGATAGCTGTGATTGCATCCCAGAAAGCAAACATTTGAAAGTTTTTTTCTGATTATAAAAGTAACACATTATTCTTGTAAATATAAAGGTAAATATTCAGTAATGTATGAATTAGATGAGAAAGTCTTCTGTTCTCTGTAACTCCATTTCCTACTGCACCTCCCAATCCCTTAACTAATTTTACAATTTTTTAAACTTTTTTCTAGGCTATTAAAAGTGTATGTATACAATCAACTCTTCTTAATGCAAAATGGACTCATACCGTATATAAAATTATTATTTTCACTTAAGTATATAAATGCTAATACCATATTGGTCCATATAGGCTTCCCTCAGTATCAACATAATGTCCAGTTGTGTGGTTGCAATTATGTGTATTTAATGAGCTCTCTATTGATTGGTATTTTAGTTGTTTCCAATCTTGAATATTACAGACACAGCAATAAACATTCTTATATATCTTTGCACATTTGTGCAAGTACACATTACTGTAGGATTTGTAATCTCATTATTCCACAGGTACCAAACAAGGTTGCCTAGGATCACAAAAAAAGTTGTCTAGGACAAAAACCTTTATTTTAAAATAACATGATTAAAGAAACAAGAAGTACCTTTAGTATGGTTTTATATGGTAAGTGGCAATGCAAGAACCACCAAGAGGGATACAGGAAGGGACCTGAATAGAGTTTTTTTAAAAAAATCAAAGAAATGAGGATATCAGGTTCTATAAATGTGTGACTCAACTGTGTAGGTTTTAAACTTTTGGGGCACCACAGACTAACTTCTACTCTACTGACACACCTCTCGTCAATGCAAGTAAAAATAGACATACACACCACTTTAACTGCTCTACTTGTGAATGTGGCTACATAAAAGCAACCATGCACCAGAGAGATGAAGTCTAGGATCAAAACAAGCAAGGAAAACTTGAGCTGGAATGTTCTCCTACTGGCACTGCTGCCAAGGGGACTGAGTCTGCTTGACTGGGGACAGAACAGGGAGTCAACACAACCAAGTAATCCTAACTGGAGGGGACAGAAGGAAGAACTAAAGATAACAGAAATTAATTAATCTGAAAACAGAGCTGAACTAGTTTTGTTTCAAAAACCCTGAGAGCTCATGTTTCCAAAATATTCAAAATTAATCAGATGAACTGAAATAGTCTCAGGCTGAACAAAGTATACCCTGGAATCCATGAAGGGACACTAGTGAGGTGCAGAGCAAAGTGTGATGAGAGGTAGCACAAGAAAGGACGACAGGTGCCAGGCCAGGGAACATTCTGTGTGTCACACTGAAGAAGGAGGACTCAGTCTAGGGGGCGACTGGGACTAGTGTGTGCCTTTTTAAGCAGGGGAGTAGCATGATTACTTTTTACTCTTAGAGCAATTGCAGTGAACAGTAGGATGGAGGAGGGAAGTTTAAGGCAAAGAGAACAGAAAAGAGACTATAGTAATGCTTCCAACAAGAGGCAGGAAGGAGCAGCATGAATGGTGGCAATGAGCGTGGGGAATTCAGTTCTCAGTGAGAGAAACTAAGAGAAAGGAGAAGAATAAGATGACACCTATTTTCATGGATGGATAAATGTTTTCTTATCTATAAAATGAGGATAATTGTTATCAGGCTATTATAAAGAGTATAAAAGTGGGTTTGTTTAAAGTAAACTTATGTCCCATCTTTACTTTAGCAAAGATTTGATGCAGCTAAAATTAGAGAAATGAATGTTTTCTTAGGTTTGTGTTGCTATAACAGAGCACCTGAGACTGGGTAATTTACTAAGAAGAGGAACGTATCTCCCAGTTCTGAAAGCTGGGAAGTCCAAGATCAGGGTGCTGGTGTCTGGTGTCTGGTGAGGGCCTTCCTGCTGAGTCCTCACATAGCAGAAGGCAGACGGGCACAAGGGGATAAAAGTTGTGTCCTCCCATGGCAGAAAAGCAGAAGAGAGCAGGCCCACTCCAGCAAGTCCTTCTACTAATCCATTCATAAGAGCAGGGCTCTCATGACTTAAACAGTCCTCCGTTAGGCCCTACTTCCCAACACTGTTGCACTGAGGACTAAGTTTCCAACACATGGATTTATGGGGGCACATTCAGACCATAGCATATATAAAAAGCACTGTACAATGCCCCACAAACGTGATTTATTCCCATTTACTACTAACACATCCATGCATGCTAGTGAATTTGGAGGCTGTGAGTTTGCAGTCCTTTACAGCGTAGGCAGTTCAGTAGGCTCTGCCCAGCAGGTGATTCCAAGGCTATGGTTTGTCAAACAAATCTGGGAGCTGGGAGCTCAGTGGGTCTGGAATCAGAGCATTCAGTGTGAGCAAGACTCTGTGCCAGACACATTGTATGTGTTTATCTCATTTAATTATCAAAGCAAGGATTTTTTTTTTTTTTTTTGACTTGCAATCTCATTCCATCACCCAGGCTGGAGTACAGTAGCATGCTCACGGCCACCTCAGCATTGACCTGCTGGGCTCTGGCAATCCTTCCACCTCAGCCTTCTAAGTAGCCGGAACTACAGGCACATGTTACCATGCCCAGTTAATTTTTTATTTATTGTAGAGACAAGGTCTTGCCAAGTTGCCCGGGCTGGTCTCGAACCCGCAGCCTCAGGCAATCCACTAGCCTCGGCCTCCCAAAGTACTGGGATTACAGGCTGAGCCACACAGTCCAACCAGATATTATTTTTTAAAAGACTTTACACATTAGAAAATTCAAGGCTTTCAGAGGTTAATTAGCCTCATCAGTGGGAGTCAGAGGGGCCCACACTGACTTCTCTGTGCTTTCCCAGTGATGCATAACCCTCTGTGTCTGCAAGGGCAGAGCTGTGGTTCAATAGAAATATGTCCACAGCAGCTCTGCCCAGTTCCAGCCCACTCAGGGGTCAAAGGTGCCTGGTGGGGGATGGGCACAGCTAGCTGGTGGGGTTTCTGTGGGAAGAGCAAGCTCTGTCTATTCTCTGTGTGGTTATTCATTCTTTCTTTCTTTCAGCCCCAGTCAGCTCCGGGGTCCCTCCCTTCCCCTGGCAGGACCCTGATGGAGACTCTCATGCTCTTCTTGGTGCTCATTCCTGTTCTCAGAATGATGCTGATCCCTTCCCAGGGTCTTCGCTCAGCTGCCATATCACAGCTCAGTCCTCAAGCTGCGGTGAGACCTCTCCCCACTGTGGATATAACTCTCTCGTTAGGCTTGAAAACAAGGGTATCAAATTTTTAGTTCCTTGCAAGTGAGTTAGGCAGACGGACTTTGGAGTTGTTACCATTCAGTGTCCCTCCAGATCATCTTTAAGGGAAAAAGACATTGCTGAACCAATAAAACATCTGACAAAATTCCCCAGCATCACCTTTAACTGTTCACCTACTCTGAACTTTGACAGTCAACCAACTTGACTTAACCCTAAATGTGGGGTTTTTGGCTGCCCTGGGAATGGTCCTGCTGGGTAAGTCCTATTAGGATTCCCATGGCTCATACCTGGTGGGCTGACTTTTGGAGGTCAGATCTCAACTTGGCTTTATGCCAGAACCCCTCATCCTGACCTGGCCCAACCTTGGTTTTGCTTCTACCAAGTTCCCACTCAAATGCCCTTTCCCCACCCAACACTCACAGGAACACCCCTCTCAAGATTCTGGCTATCCTGGGGGACCACAAGTCACCAGGAATGAGGATTTTTAAGGACAGATCTTGGGCAGCAAGTTCTACCCAGCAGGAGGAATTAAGTCAGGATCTATGAACCCAAATGCTAGGGCAACAAGCATGAACCTCTGCAAATGAAATCAGGGTCATGGAAATACAGAAGCTGAGGGAACAGAGCCAGGTCATAGCAGCAAAGGAGCAGAGGGGGGCTGAGCCCAGGCCACGAATCTCACTGTCACTTTTACCTTCCCTTCATGGGCTATCAGGCTGAGGACTCATGGGAGAGGCCTGCCATCTTAAAAGGCAGAGGGAGGGTTTGGAGCCAACAATCAGGCCATGCTAGGGACAAGGCACAAGCCCCTGGAATCTGCCACCCAGAAAAGGGCTCTTGGGGTAGCCATGACCCTTGCCAAGGCTGGTGCTGCCACTCCTCCACGTCAGTCCCCAGGCCTGATTTCAGTGGCAAATTCCTGAGCAGGAATCAGCATCAAGAACCTGGAAGAGTCAGACACAGAAGCCGGGGAGGGTTCTAAAGCCTTAGGAGCAAAGCTTATCAAGACAAGGGCTCAGAGCTCACCTGATGCAAAGAAACTATAGGTCAAGGGGCAAGGAGGCCAGCCCACAGCTGGGTCACACCTTCGATCCCCACTGCTCCTTTCACCATGGTTACCTGCAGGCAGCCTCAGAGACCTAGGGGACCAGAGCTTGTCAAGATCTCACAGACCAGTCTTGGGTTGGCTCTATCAGAGGCGGGCCAGGGGTTTCCACCCCAGCCCCAAATGATCGTGTATTCATGAAGATTTGATAAATAGATGAGGGATGTGAATGGACTGGGGAGGGGGGAGGGGGAGGGCGACCTGTCAGGGGGAAAAGGCAACAATCATAAGGAAAAGGGGAATTTTTTTTGAGCAGCCACTGTGTGACCAGCATTCTATACACAGCAGCCAGGCATGGGAAGTGGGGTCTTTCTAAAATGCTTATGGGGTCATTCTTCTGCTTAAACTCCCCCAGTAATTCCTACTGCAATCAGGGTAAAAGCTAAATGCCTCAAGAAAGCTTGTGAGCTCTGCATCCTCCCGGGGCCTGACCCCCAGCTGCTTTTCCAGTCTCTCCTCTTGCCAGACCCAGCCACACCCCTGCCACCCCACCCCGTCTGCCACACTCTGCATTCCAAACTACAGCTTCAGAGTCTTACTTCCACATATCATTCATTCTGTCGTGTGCTTTTTTCACATTCTATATCATCGACATCTGGCTATGCCCACATGTTTAGGTTTATACCTGACACTTTATATACACGATCTCACTTAATTCTCTCAACAAATCTGTGAGACAGGGATAATTATGCCTATTTTACAATTTTTTTTAAATGGAGGCTGAGAGGTTAAGTGACTTATTCAAGGTCATTACTCACGTTCAGTCATACTCTCCCAACACACAATGAGTAAGTACGACAATGAGGAAGTCAACATACCGAACACACTTCTGGTACATTCCTAAGGTGATCAGAAAGCACAGGTCAGGCAGGAGCTGTAACTGTCCTCTCATGGTCTAGTAGCGGGGACCTCAGGAACACCAGGTAGGGGGAGAAATGGAGGCCAGGTCTGTCAGTGTGTGGTGGGGAGCCTGGCCTGTGGTGACAAGCCCATCCCAATCTGCCTAGAGCATCCCAGATTTTAGCACTGAAAGCCCCACATCCTGGGAAACTCATCAGTCTTTGTCTTAAAACGGAAAGTTCTGCATCCTGGAAATATCTCCCCTGTCAGTCCCAAGCAGACAGGGCTGGTTAGTTACCTTTAGATCAGTTTCTTTGTCCATCAGATGTGATGACCAGGACAGGCAGGGCTCCTGGGGATTCACTCAGAGACAGCATTAAAGGTGCAATTCAGATAATCAAACTGTACAAGATATTCATTCAGGCACAGACCTAGCTGGAAAATGGGACAGGGAAAAGGAGCCCCTGCCATGAAAATGGGTGGGCCAGAATCAGGCTGGATCAGGGCAGAGGCCAGAGGGATAACTCAAGTTCAAATCGTTGGCTGATTTTCAGGTGTAGTCTTAGTTTCTAGCTAACCTGGCACATAGCAAGTATTCAGTGCCTATTAAATGAATGAGGGAATGAATGAATGAATGTATGCCTGGGGCATTGTAATTAAGTATCAGACTTCAAGTAAAGGGCTGATTTGAGACAGGGTGTGCTAAAGAGAACAGTCAATCCAGCAAGACAGGAGAGCCTTGCTGTTAGAGGACTCGCTGCCTGCTGCTGGTTCTGGGGGAGGAGGCTGCCCTTTCAGGACCCAGCCATTTTTCCTTCTCTTCAGGGAGACCCAGCCTTTGGAAAACATGCCAAGAAGACAAGGCTATCATAGAGGCCTTCTCTGAAAAAGCTTCAATATGAGAAAGTCTCTGTCACTGGCCAAATTCAAGACTAGTCAAGCAGGGTTTCCACTGGGCAATCACTTCTAACTTGTAAAGAGCTTTTTACTGTAATTATTCCAGAGGCAACAGGCGGGAATCTCTATGGCCAGGCCTGGGAAGCAGCAGCAGCACCATCTTGTGACTGTTTTGAGAACACCACTGGGCTGTGTCAGTGCTTCAATGTCTGGGTGTGTACAGTCCACAGTTTCTAAGAATTCACAACTTTAGGTATTTTAATACGGATATCTGCTCTGCTAATTAACAATCTGATACACTGATAAACCTTTATAAATATCAAAAAATATATAAAATCAATCCCTAGATTCAGCATGGATTCTATGGCATATAATCTCTGTGTTTTCAGAAAACTCAAAGTTTCCCAGAGAAAAGGCACATTTGCTGGACTAACTGGTATGCTATACCCAGGTGCAGATTAGAGAATGACTATACTTCTCAAGTCCTCCATTCTCTACCTATGGAGGTATGCTTTTCTTGCTCATAAGAGGAAACACCAATTTTTTTAACTAAATGCTTTGTTCATTCACTTAACAAATATTTATTGAGTGTCCATTATGTACCAGGCACTGTACAAGATTCTAAGTGTACAACAATGAGGAAGTCAAATATGGCCACTGTCTACCATGGTTCATATAGTCTAGCGCCATGGTGCATAAGTCAAAACATTGACATACTAGTACCTTGGAGAAAATCATGGGATGGAGGACATAGGGGTGGTGAACTGGTGTGCTGAAGCAGATAGTGTGACATAGACCAGGGAGTCACATAAGGTTCCTCCTCTGATGTATGAGCTAAAAACTAAAAGTCTGAATTCTCTTCCAGGAAACTCAGAGAGAACATGAGCTTTCAAGCACTGAATTGACACCCCTGCTGGGAGCTGATTGCTGGGAACAATTTGAATTGACCCCCAGTACTGGAGGTGTTCTATCTGGCTCCCTTTCACTCTAACCACCACCCCATGCCCACAACACACACACATACACACACATGCACACACACGCACACACATACACATACACAATTGATTTCTCATCTCTTTGTGCTGAAGAGGAATTAAATTATGTGCAGATGAGAACTGCAATCATGTGGAGTCATGCTCAGTCGGGGAAGAGCTGAAAGCTTCTTTAAAAGAAAACCTTATCTCTGAGGTTCAGACAAGCTGAGTCTGTAGAACACCAACAGAGGCTGCCCCAGGGCAGTGAGTCTCTAGCCTGAGTCCTCCATGGAAGGGAAGATGAGGTTACAGCTCAACACAGTTGGGAGACTTCACAGGTGTAGAAATTCAGACTTGAAAGGGACTTTAAAGCTCACCCCTTCCTGATGTTTGAATGAGGATGGTGAAATGCGCATGAATCTTGGAATCAAACAGACATGAATCCTAGGCCTGGCTGCAGAATTATTTGCCAAACCAACTTCTCTGAGCCATTTCATCATCTATGAAATGAAATGAAGAATATCTATGCTACAAGGAGGCTCAAGGTCTATACTGGTCCCAAAACTAGGCTCCTACCACTGAAAGCTGTGCCCTGTATGACAGAGGGTCCTTTGCCAAAAATAATTGGTTCTTTCTGAAAAACAATAACTCAACATTCAAGACTTCTTATAGATTTTTTTTTTTCCCCGAGTTGGAGTCTCACTCTGTCGCCCAGGCTGAATACAGTGGCATGCTCACTGCTACCCCAGCATCGACCTTCTGGGCTCTGGGAATCCTTCCACCTCGGCTTGCCAAGTAACTGGAACTACAGGCACACACTATCACACCCTGCTAAATTTATTTTATTTTATTTTTATTGTAGAGACAAGGTTTCACCATGTTGCCCAGGCTGGTCTTAAACTCACGGGCTCAGGCAGTCCTCTTGCCTCAGTCTCCGAGTGTACTGGGATTACAGGCTTGAGCCACTGTGCCTGGTCTTCTTATAGATTTATAACATGCTTATTCTCTATACCATATCAATATAAATAAATCATTGAATAAATAAATTTGTGGAAAGGGATGGCACATCCTCACAGAAAAATAACAACTAATAAATGTACAAGGAAGGATGGAAACAGAAAATCATCAGCAGGTAAGCATCACTGTATAACTGTTGCAAGTAAGATACTTATTAAATACAAATAAGAATACAGTATCTTCATGATGAAGAGGCCTGGCAGGCACCATCTTTACATCAAGGTTAACACCATGATGAGACACACCAACATCCATGAGGGCACAACATCACTTCTGCGGTATTCTTGCCAAAAATGCATAATCTCAGTTTAATCATGAGAAAACACCTAAGAAACCCAAACTGAAGATCATTCTACAAAATAACAAACTAGTACTTTTCAAAAGTGTCGAGGTCATGAAAGACCAAAAAAATTCTGAGAAACTCACAGATTAGAGAAGACGAGGACGACGTGACAACTAAATGCAAGGTGGAATATTAGGCTGGGTCCTGGACCAGAAAAAAGACACTAGTGGAAACCCTGGTGGCATTCTAGTTATGTCTGGAGATTGGCTAATAATATTGCGTCAGTGTTAATTTTATCAAGTTATTTCATTATGAAAACAATTAAAAGAATAGAGAAGAGTATAAAGTAGCTATGTCCCTCCCAGAGTTCTCTCTCCTACATTGTTAACAGTTTGGTGTTTTGTACACTTATATAAGCAATACACACACACACACACATACACACATACACGTATTAAGTGCATATACACAAGTGGAGTCCTACTATATGTACTTCTGTAAAATGCTATACTCACTCAACATAATTTTCCATATATATCTGCTTTATCCTTTTCTATGGCTATAAAATATTCCACTATAATAATATATAATTATTTATTTAACCAATCTCAGATTTAGCTCCAGTATTTCCCTATTATAAATGATACTTCTTTTAAGAAAAAAACCCTACATATATATGTTGTATGTGTGTCAATATAGATATTTCTATAGGATAGAATCTTAGAAGGAAAGTGATTAAGTCAAAGTAAAGAAATTTTTAATTGTTTATCATACTTCCACCCACAGCGAATAAAAATATCTATTTCCTCATATCCTAAAAATAATAAATATTATCAGAATTTTTAGATTTTTTTTCGGTAGAAGGGCAAAAGATGAAGTATCGATTCTTTAGCCATCAGAACGTCTCTCCAAGGCCTCTGCCCATGTTACAAAGGAACTGTGGGTGCCTTAAGTGAATTTTGGTCTCTTCACTTGATGGTCAAGTTTCTTAAGCCGTCTTGTGGCAGTCAGTCCCCATGATGACACCCAGTGATACCGCCTACCATGTCCTTGTGGAGTCTCCTCCCATACGTTCATGTCCTTGTGGAGTCTCCTCCCACACTGTATCATGGTTGGTCTGTGTGACCAATAGAATATAGCAGAAGTGATGGCATGTGACTTCTGAGGCTCATTCTTTGAAAGACATGTGGCTGCTCCTTGTTCTCCTTGGGATTGCTAGCCCTGGTGGGAGCCAACTGCCATGATAAATGGACACTCAGGCCCATTATGGAGGCCTCATCAATTCTTCATGACAAGGAACTGAGGCCCCCTGCCAACAGCCCAACAACCCTCTGAGTGAACCATCTTAAAAGCAGTGTATTGGCCAGGCTTGGTGGCTCAGCCTGCCTATAGTCCCAGCACTTTGGGAGGCTGAGGTGAGTGGATTGCCTGAGCCTGCAGTTCAAGGCCAGTCTGGGCAACTTGGCGAGACCTCGTCTCTGACAATAAATCAAAAATTAGCCAGGCATGGTAGAATACGCCTGTAGTTCCGGCTACTTGGAAGACTGTCAAGGAAAGATCACCAGAGCCCAACAGGTCAACGCTGGGGTGACCATGAGCATGCCCCTGCACTCCAGCCTGGGCAATGGAGTGAGACTCCAACTGAAAAAAAAAAAAAAAAAACAGTGTATCCTGCCCCAGTCAAACCTTCAGATGACAGCAGCCCAAGCAATCTCATGAGAAACCCAAAACAAGAACCAGTCAGTTAAGCCACTCCCAGATTCCTGACACTCAGAAAATGCATGGGATAATAAATATTTATTATGCTAAGCCACTAAGTTTTGGGGTAATTTGCTAAGCAGCAATAGATAACTAATACACTCACTGAGCCACATTTGCCTCTTTTGACAGAAACGATGATCATTAGAATGCCCACTTCACAGAGAGACAATAAATGAAGCACTTGCCACCTGCGTGGTCCAAGGGCCTTAGTCTTTTCCCCTCTCTCCTTGGGAGGGCCTGTGACACACTGGCAGGTCTGACAAAACAAAACTGTTTTGAGTTGCGATGACATTGAGCTTTTCATTTAAAATACATGTCAAATCAGCTTCTAATTCACTTACAGACACATTATTCTGGGAATGAAGCAGGGAGTGAACTTTGTTGCAATGTGTTCCCTGCCCTTTTATGTGATAAAATTATCAAAACAAACTGTCTTGTTTCTCTGGTCTTCGGAGAGCTTCCAGAGCCTCTCTGGATGATCAGGGTGGCTGCTTGTGTCCCAGACAGTTGATAAACTAATATCAAGGGCCAGAAGCAAGATCCTGGCCAGTATAAGAAGCCACAACTTTGTTTCCAAGCAGTGTGGACACATATATTCAAAAAAGTAAACTACTCCTCCTTTTTGCACTTTTATTCACTCTTTTTATGGAGAAGGTATTCCTGGTGGGTGGACTGAGCCCAGTGGAGGTGAGGGGAAGCACCAGGAACACAAGAATCCTTAGGGGTACTAGTAACCCAGCACACAGCCCGGTGAATCCCGAGACCAACTAGGAACACAGGTCCAACTGACTGCTCCTCTTCCTTTCAGCAACCCACACTCTGCCTGGCAGGCCATCGGGCTCTTGGCTGGAGCATCGATGGAAGCCCAGGCATGGCTCCTGCTTGGGGCCCAGTGGTCAGATTCCACCCTGACTGGAGTTAGTGATGTTGTCCACTCTGCCGTCTGGTGTCCAAAGTCAGCAATTGCAACAGTCTCACAGCACATCTACCTTCAGTAGGATTGGGACGTCTCTCCCTCCATCTGTGTTAGCAACTAATTCTCCCCTCCTAAATGAGTGTACAGGATCTTTCTGTTCAGTTCTTATGCCCAGGAACTTGAGAAAATTTCCAGGGAAGGAGTCGCTTAATCATGGTAATATAGCAAAGTACCATAGACTGACTGACTTTATTTCTCACAGTTCTGGAAACTGGAAGATTGAGACCAGGGCACCAACATGGTCAGGCTCTGGTGAAGGCCCTTTTCTTGGTCACAGACTGCTGACTTTTCATTGTATCCTCACATGACGGAAAGAGCAGTGAGAGCCAAAGCAAGTTCTCTGGGATCTTTACAAGGGAACAAAATCCCTTATAAATCACCCTATTAATCATCTCACAAAGCCCCACCTCCTAATGCTATCACATTGGGAGTTAGGACTTAAGTATATAAATTTGGGTACAAACAAACATTCAGTTCATCACACAGTCAGACTATTATAAATAGACACCACTGAGTCTTAGTTAAAGCTATTCCTTAGCTCAGCTGCCAGCCAGAGCCCTGGTTGGAGTCTTTGAGCTCCAGTAACATTCCCTACTCCTCCAAAACACATTCCCTGGAGGTCACAGTGGCCTCAGTCCCTGTCTTTGTTCTTGTTTAATACCAGTATTCAGAGTCATCAATCCCAACTGTCTCTCCAACTCCAGGAGGCACCTGGCTAGAATTCTCCAGCTGAGTATGCAGATCCAGCTTACCTGGGAACCCTCCATTCATCTACATAAAACAACAAGCCCTCAAGAGAAGTGTGTGCAAGTGTTATGGAGCTCAGATGGGGGATTTGGGAAGACTTCACATACACACACACACGCACACGCATGCGTGCACACACATACTTCCCATTTTCGGACCACCCCTCCATCTCACTCTCTGCTGTAGCTGCTATCTTCAGGACTCATGCACTTAAGCAGTGGCATCTTCAAGTGTCATTTTCCATGTTCTTTACATCTTTTAAAACTTTCTTCAAGTCTCCTGCCTGTTAACTATCTTTCTCCCATTCTCTGCATCATCATAACTTCCTTCCCTTTTCATTTCTGTCATGGGGTCTCAGGAGGGAGGGGGGTAAATACATATCATGAATCTACTATCTTTAACCAGAGGCTCCACATGTTTTGGAATGCTTTCGGCTGCATGTAGCAGAACACTCAAGATAGTCTAACTGATAAGAAAATGTATGAGCTCATGTAAAACAAAGGTAATAGGGACTTCAGGACCAGCTTGATCTAGTGTTCCAGATTCACTTATCCATATCATACCTAAGGCTGTGCCCACCTTTATATTTTGGCTTTATCCTAGAGCTGATACCCTCATAAAGGCAAATGGCTGCAGGAGTTCCTAGCTGCACACCCACACCAAGACATCCTGATGGTGATTCCTAATCATCTGACAATGCCAAAGCCTCAGATTAGCATCCAAAATGGCAGCCACCTCTACTAGGGAAAGCAAGGCTCAGAAGGCGACACGGTTGACCCCAGAAACTAATCAAAATAATAAGTGTGTTTTCTGGGACCTAGAGGATGTCATTTAAAGATCTGCCATCCTGGCATCTGGGTCACTTGGGAAGAAGCAGGACCCCAAATGACCACTACCCACCCAAGCAGATACAAGTAAGATTTGGTGACAACTCAACTGGAAGGCAGCCAGCTAAAGGGAGAGAATAGCAGAGATCTGGAGAATGAAGCAAAGCCCTGGACTTTGATGGACTATGTAAGTTAGCAAACTCAGAAAGGGCCTTGGGTAGAGAGAATCAGGCTTTCCTCAAAGATGTCCACATCGTAATACTCAGAACCTGCAAATGTGTTACCTAATATGGCACAAGGTGGGTTCCTTTGTATTACTCACTTTATAGATGATAAAAATTAAATGAAATAGAGTAAATACAGAAACTTGTCCATGGTCACACAGCTAGAAACTTCATTATTTTCTGAGAGCCAGCCCTAGAAATAGCTGAAATAGAAATTTGCCTGAAGAAGGAGAAGGAGGGGAGTGGATAGAGAAAGATATCTCAGTATGAGATGGAAAGAAGCATTCTCATCAATGGACCTGGAGCCTATGTTGGTTTGGGGGCTTGGGATCTGGGACTCTGACTTTCATTCAAAAGTGTCCAGTGTGTGACCAGGGGTGATGACCTTCCTCTTTCAAGTCTCAGTTTCTTTCACTGATGCTCAGAAAGACAAAGTAGCATGCCTAAGTGTGTATAAATATTAACTGCTAGAATTAGAACCTAAGCCAATCAACCCACACCCAGAGCTTGAGAAGACCTGATGCCCTGGATCCTGTACCCTATGGAGGAAGGAGCTCCTAGTAGAGATGGTATGTGCAGCCATCATAGAGACCAGAAGTAACATCCTAGAGAAAAACCAAGTGAGGCCAAGCCAAGCAGCAAGTAAGTGACTGAGGTTTGGGATGGGAACTGAGTTTGGAGCCAAAATGAGAATGTGGGAGATAGAGGACACCTCAAACTTAGGATCAAATGATCAAGCAAAGGTCTATAACCTGCAAGGATCCAGGAAGAGGCATGGATTGAGAGCAGCTCCTGTTTATGGAGCCCAGTGCAGGCTGACTTAGAAGGGCTGCCTTTTATACTCTGCACATAGCATGCCAACTCTCCACAAGCTCTGCCAGTGCCCATGATCAGGAAGCCATGTGACCCTGACCATTCAGGAATACAACAAAAACTCCCCTCCAACTCCAAGACCTTCCTTCATTCATTCCTTCCTTCATTCATCTTTGATCCAATGTTTTAGGCCAGTCATGCAGAGGCCTTTTTGCTCACTAGGGCATGGTGCAGAGAATTCAGATGCCACACACCAAGGAAGGCAAGGAAGAAAGAACTGTAGGGTATGTTGAGGGTGTGGCGATGCCCAGCTGGGAATTTCCTAAGTTCCTCATTCAATATTGTTCTAGGATCAAACCAGCAGATGCAGATCTGCAATGTGAAAGGGAACAGCAGGCACTGTACTCGTCCTGCCAGGGTTTGTGGAACCACAAAATGCAACTGGTTGAAAGGTTCTTTTAAGAGCTAAATTTTTTTAACATTAAAGAATTTAATCAATAATGTCTCTATTTTGACTTCTCTGTGATTATGTCTTTCGTGTCCTGTTTACTATTTAGTGATAACCCATCTTAATTCTTTTTGTGTTGCCGTAACAGAATACCACAAACTGGGTAATTTATAAAGAAAAGAAATTTGCTTCTCACCATTCTGGAGGCTGGGAAGTCCAATCTCAAGTTGCTGGCATCTGGCAAGGGCCTTTATGCTGTGTCATTTTATGGTAGGAAGCAGAAAGGCAAGAGAGGGTGAGAGAGAGAGAGCAAGAGAGGAAAGTGGCCAAACTAATCCCTTATCGGGAACCCATTCCTACAATAATAGTAGTCATCCATTCATGAGAGCAGAGCCCTTGTGACCTAATCACCTCTCATTAGGCATCATCTCCCAGCACTACTGCATTGGTTATTCAATTTCCAACACGGGAACTGTGAAGGACACATTCAAACCATGGCATTCTGCTCCTGATCTCCAAAATGTACGTCCTTCTCACATGCAAAATACATTCATTCCATCTGGGCAACTTGGCGAGACCTCATCTCTACAATAAATCAAAAACTCAGCCAGGCGTGGTAGCGCATGCCTGTAAGTCCGGCTACTCGGAAGGCTGAGGCAGAAGGATCGCCGAAGCCCAGCAGGTCAAGGCTGCAGTGGCCGGGAGTGGCCACTGCACTCCAGTCTGGGTGACAGAGTGAGACTCCAACTTAAAAAAAAAAAAAAGTCCCAAAAGTCTTAACTCACTCCAGCATCCACTCAAAAGTTCAAAGTCTCATCTAAATCAGATATGGGTGAGATTCAAGACATGATTCATCCTGATGCAAATTTCTCTCCAGCTATGAACCTGTGAAATCAAACAGGTTATCTACATCTAAAAATGCAATGGTAGGACAGGCATGGGATAAGCATTCCCATTCTAAAAAGGGGAATGGACCAGAAGAAAGGAATGACAGACCTCAAGTCCAAAACCACAGGGCAGACAACATTCAGTCTTAAGACCCCAGAATAATACTTCACTCCATGTGTCACCTCCTGGACACTTTGGGGGTTTGGGTCCCCAAAGCCTCAGGCAACCCTGCCCCTAGGGCTTTGCTGAGCTCAGACCCTATGCAGATCTCAAGGTTGGAGTCTTATGCCTGAGGCTCTTCAGGCTAGTGTTGCCCACCGGTGGATCAACAGTGCTGGGGTCTTGTGGGTGGCTCACTTCCACGAAGCCACTAGGCATTGCCCTAGTGGGAACTCTGTGATTGCAGTGAAAGCGGAGGTCCTGCAGGGGCGTCTCTGAAAACCTTGCCCTCAAGGTTCTGCTCTGAGCCTGTGATGGGTAGGACAGCCTCCAAGACCTCTGGAATAGTTTCAGGGTCTTTTTCCCATAGATTTGATGAATAGTCATAGTAATCTCTTCAGCAAAGGGCTACTTGGCCACACCCTTTGTTTTCTCTCCTCAACATGCCTTTTCATTATTTAGATGGACAGGCTGAAATTTTTCAAAATTTATACTTTCTGTTTCCCTTTTAATTATACATTTCATCTTTAAATCCTTTTTCCCCTCCTGCCCTGCAATATATGCAGTTAAAAGAAGCCATGCAGCCCCTTTAATATTGTGCTTAGAAATGTCCTCCCTCCACATCTTTAAAATAAAATAATAATAATAAAATGAAAAGGCTGAGTAAGAAATTTTAAAAAAGAAATTTTTTCCACCAGGTATCCTAGTTCATCACTCTTAAATTCTGCCTTCCATAAAGCCCTAAGGCTGGACACAACTCAGTCAAGTTCTTTGCCACTTTATAACAAGGATGACCTTTATTCTAGTTTCTAATACAGAACCTTGCTTCTTATTTCTGTCTGAGACGGCATCAGAATCGCCTTTATCATCATATTTCTACCAACATTCTAGTCACAACCACTTAAGTAATCTCTAAGAAGATTCTGACTTTTCCTAAAGCTCTCTTCTTCTGAACCCTTGCTAGAATCTCCCTTAATGCTCTATTCGTGGAAATATAAGCTTTTTCTAGCCTGTTCAAATTCTTCCAGCCTCTACCCATTACCCAGTTCCAAAAATGCTTCCATAGTTTCAGGTATTTGTTACAGCAATGGCTTCATTTTTCAGTACCAATTTTCTTAGTCCATTTAGTGCTGCTACAACAAAATACCATAGACTGAATAATTTACAAAGAAATGAGAAATGTATTTGGCTCCAAGTTCTGGAGGCTGGGAAATCCAGGATTAAAGGGCCACATCTAGTGAGGGCCTTAGTGCTGCGTCATCCCATGAGGGAAGATGGAAGGACAGATAGAAAAAGCGTGAGGTGGATCAAACTCGTCCTTTTATCAGGAACTCACTGCTTTAATAATGGTGTCAATCCATTCATGAGGGCAGAGCCTGACCCCTCCTGACCTAATCACCTCACTTCAGTTTCCAACACATGAACTTTAGGGGACACATTCGAACCATAGCAAAAATGCTCTGAAACTTACAACCTATGTCATCTGTGTCAAAGTAAATCAAGGAAAGGAGAAAAAGAAAGAAAAAATTTACATAAAGTGAGTACCTACTATGTGTCAGACACTGTTCTAGGGGCATAATATCCATTATCTTAACTCATCCTTACCACAGCCCCAAAAGATGGAACTATAATCCTCCTTTTATAAATAAGGAATCTGAAGCTCGGAGAGGTAAAGAGACTTCTCTAGGGTCACACACACACACACAAAGGCAAAGCCTGGACTGAAACCCTCCAGTCTGTTGGATCCAAACCCATCCTTCTCTAATGCTGTTTGTTAATTTCTTCTGCTCAGAACCCCCACCCAGTAACAGGACCGATGGTGTCAAGGCTTGCTCCAGCAGGCAGCTCATGTTGTTTTCAGGCATGGTTTGTGAAGGCTCTACCTGTCTACCTGGCTGGGTCCCTCAGATGGTGCTGTGCCTCCTATGTGGCCCTTGGGGATAGAGAGGGACCCCAGCTCTTCTGTCTGAAGAGGGTCAGGGAAACAGCTTGAGAAGCAGTATTTTAATTTGCAGAGTCTCCAATTTGTAAACAGGAGTGAGTTGGCTGTGAGAGCATTTAAATTCTAGCAAATAAGTGGTGTCCTGGGACTGGCTGTCCAGCTGTACAACTTAGAAGCAGGAATCCTGGCTTCCAGATGCATCTGTGCTACTCTCTAGCTGGAAGACTTTGGGTGAACCACTTTTCTTTTCTGAATAAGAGTTTCCTTGTTGATAAAATCAGACCAATGCTATCTCTCATAGAGATTAGAATGATTAAAATTAGAGATTGTACAGAGAAGTTTCTGGACTCTTTCCTGCGTGGTGCCCACAGAAGTGGGTAATAATGTCATGCTCTATGCTGGGGTGCCAGCTGGCAGAGGGGGAGCAGAAGAGAGACTCAGTGGTCAGTGTCCTGGGTAATGTTTTCTGTGTGAAGATGTGCTTTTGGTTTGCAATGCAACACATGCACACACATACACCCCAACCTGCCTCACAACTCTTAGAGACCCAAAGGGGCATTGGCAGTCAAAGAAGGTGAGAGACAGAAGCCTGGGCTGGAAGTCAGGAGCCTGGGTATCACCCTGACTGGACCGCTAGCCCCATTCTGTGGATCTGAATTATGAAACACCCTCACCATGTTCTCACCAGACTCCATCTAGTCAGAACTAGGCTTGATGATCTCATTTTAACTTAATTACCTCTTTAAAAATCCCTGTCTCCAAATACAGTCATATTCTGAGGTGCTGGAGTTTAGGGCAGTCCATTCCCTTGGTTTTGAGCTGAACTACCTACCAGTGTCAACCTGTGAGGTTCAGCCTCAAGGCTGCCTTGAATGGCAGTTCCCATTCCACCTCCGATCACACCTGAGCCAGCTGAAGGTACTACGGCTCCCATTCCTGAAGAAGTTGCAGAGATAATACTGTTTTCCCAGAGCTAAATACAAGTTCTGTGCACAGAGAAAGGTGATCAACCTTCTAGACTCCACTGGGAAACCTCAGGCATATCCTTCACCCCTCATTTATTCACTTATTCACTTAAGGGGAAAACACTTGTTGAGACCGTGGTGTACAACCTCTGGAGATGCAGTAAGCAGGAAACCTAATTCCTTTCTACATGGCATGACAGCCACATTTTGCTTCAGTTCACTCATCCACAGTCTGAGAATCAGATTGCCCACCTTGCATTCTGGTGAGAATTAGGAGATAATATGTGAAAATGTGTTTTGTTAACCTAAAAAAATGTCCACAAATGTTCATGGCGGGTTCATTCACAATAGCCAAAAATTGGAAACAATACAAACATCCAACAACAGGTGAATGATAAGCAAACTGTGGTACGCCCAGACAATGGAACGCTGCTCAGCATTAAAAAGAAACAACTATTTATACTCACAGCACGGGTGACTCTCAAAATAATTATACTGAGTGGGGAAAAAAAGTCAGACTAAAAATATATGCTATGTGCTTCCATTTCTACAAAATTCTAAGAAAAATGCAAATGAATCCATTGTGACAGAAAGTAAGTCAGAGGCTGCCCAGGAATGAGGGTAGAGTAGGGAGGGAAGGGGGAATTACAAAGAGTCGCCTTTTGGAAGCGATAAATTGTTATGGACTGAGCTGTGTCCTGCCCCCATAACCACTATTCTGCTAAAATGTGTAAATTGAAGCCCTAAACTCCAGTAGCTCAGAATATGACTGTACTTGGAGACAGGGATTTTTTAAGAGGTAATTAAGTTAAAATGAGATCATTAGGGTGGCTCGAATCTAATATGACTGGTGTCCTTATAAGAAGAGATTAGGACATAGACATGCACAGAGGAAGGACAATGGGAGGACACAAGAAACTAACATATCGATATGTTCATCATCTGGATTGTGGTCATGGTTTTGTGGGTGTATACATATGTCAAAACTCATCAAATTGTATAATTTAAATACAATTTATGTAATTTATCGCATGTCATCTCTACCGCAGTAAAGCTGTTCTTAAAACCCACTATTAAGTTTTTGTTTTTGTTTAATTAATCAATCACCCACCCAGGTGTTGCCTCTGATTGTACCCCAGCAGGGAGGGCCCAACACTGGACTCTACAGTAGAGGCGCAGAAAGAAAAGAGGACTTGCCCAATGTCATGCAGAGGGTCATAGGCAGAGCCAGAGCCAGAGAGAGGCTTCGTGTTCAGATCCATGCATCTCAACCTTGATTGCACCTCTGAATCACCTGGGAAGGTTTTTAACTGCCCACACCTGAGTTGCCCCCATTAGTTAAATTAGAATACCTGAGGACAAGACCCAGGCCTGAGTTATTTTTAAATCTCCAATGTGATTCCAGTGTGCATCCAGGGTTAAACTGCTACTATCTCCTTCCTTCCCTGAGGAAATCCACCTTAGAGAAACAGCCTTCTTGTAGCACCCAGCTGAGCCCAGCAAGGCACACTGAAGTGCTCACCTACACTGATAGGGAAACTTAATTGCCTTAAGGCTCTGTGCAATGCCAGCCAAGACTTAATCATTCTACTCACATCACAATATTTACTCCAAATAATCATTACCACCTGGAAGGAGCTAGCAGGTAGCAGGTAGCTAGGGAAGAGGGGTGGGAAGGCAGCAGGGCTCAGCACACCCTATAAGTGAAGCAGGCTATTTTCAGAGGTTACTGTTCCTGGTATCCAATACTCAACTATTCCCCAAGAGATTTATTGAGTTAAGTGTTTTCACTTTAATGGTCTAAGGCCTGTATCATTTGATTCTTCCTGGTGCAGGTGCTAGGGCTTGGGAACATGAGATAGATGATTTGCATAAAGTGAATGACTTGCATATAGCGGAAAATTTGCATGCAGTAAATAGCTAAGAGGATAAAATTATGGCCCAGAAATGGCCTAAAATAATGTGTTAATTTGTAGCTCCAGAGTAATTTGAATAGGTCTCTGAAAAGTGAGCCTCTGCCTTCAAAGAGAGAAAGCTAACCAAGTTCGTGGCAATCAAGGTTCACATCCTGAGAATCTGATGGGACTAAGAATGGTTGTCTCACAGGTCAAGCACCTCACCTTTCCATACCACAGCTTCCTCCTGGCTCAGTACTATCAGTGCATTGCATTCAAACCCAGATATAGCTCCCAAGAGATGCTTCTTCTCAGGACTGTAAGCTCCTTAAGGGCAGGATCTCTATATAATACAGCTCCATGTCCCAGCCCCCAGCATAGGGCATAGCATTGTACCAGATGGGAATGTTTTCACCTGCAAGTAACAGAAAACCCAAATAACAATTGCTTAAAACATAAGAACATGTATTGCTTACTTAACAAGCAAACAATAGTTCAGATGTAGATTGGAGGAGAGGCAACTCAACAATGTCATCAAGAGCCTAAGCTCCTGGAATTCTTCCACTTCTCCTTCCTTACATCAGCTCTCATGATATTAAGATGGCTGTCTCAGCAATAAGCCATCATACCTTCACAAAATCGTGCACAAAGCAGGATGCAAGGAGACTTGAACTTGCAGCTAAATGGCTGCCCTATCTTATCAGGTAGGTAAGGTTTCCCTGAAACCCCAATAGACCTATTACTCATCACCAAAACTGAGTCACATGTCAACTTCTAGACCAATCACCATCAAAGGTAAGAGGATTGGGGCTGGGTATATTTATGCCTGTACAAAATTAAGATTCTGCTCGCAAAGAAGAATCAAAGAAGGCAGTAGAAAACCAATCATTTCCTTTTTTCCAGAAATTAACAATGCTTATGTGATTGGGGGGGGTGTTGTTGTTGGTGGTGGTAATTTGCTGTTGTTGTTGTTTTGAGACAAGGTCTCACTCTGTCACCCAGGCTAGAGTGCAGTGGTACAATTACCACTCACCACAGCCTCGAACTCCTGAGTTCAAGTGAGCCTCCTGTCTCAGCCACCCAAGTAGCTAGAATCACAGGCACGCACCACTATGTCTGGCTAAAAACTGGTTATATCTATCAGGAAAATAAATGTCTATTAATGGAAATATGGAGCAGTGGCTTACAGGAACTTAGTGGTGTCTTCTCTCTCCCTTAACTCTGAATCGAAATATTGAGTTCTTAACACAGTAGATTGTGAGCAAATGTGACCTGGGTCAATTCCAAGCCTATGTGGGTAAGATTTGGTACACCTCCTATACCTCTCTTTCTTTCCCTGCTACCTCAAAAATCACATGTTGAGATGGTAGTATCTCAGAAAGGCTGCATGCTTGAATCACCCCAGGTTCTATCAGACTTTGCAGGAGCAAGAAACAAACTTTTGTCTTGTTAAAACACTCAGATTTGAGGATTGATTTGTTACAGCAGCATAACCTATCCTATCCTGATTAATATAGCTATAGATGCAGGTTCTCATTTGACCCTGGGCAAAAAAAACTAGAACCCTTTTTTTTTTTTTTAATTTTATAGAGATAGGGTTTCACTATGTTGCCCAGGCTGATTTTGAACACCTGGCCTCAAGCAATCCTACCTCAGCCTCCCAAGTATGCTGGGATTACAGGTGTGAGCCATTATGCCTGGCCAGAAACTAGAAACCTTTCTAATATCAAGATGTCTAGAGCACCTAGAAGACTCAGGTTCTCAATACACTTTGTAGTTGACACAGTGCTCAGCAGATTTAGTTTTAATCTCCACCAGTAATCCATTGGACAAGCAACTTAGTCTCTCTGCATTGCCATTTCCCCACGTATTAAATGGAAATACCAATGCCTGCTTCAGAGGATTCTTGTGCGAACTAAAGAGATAAGATCCAGGAATTTTACTTACAGAAATTTATTCTACAGATAAACTCACACCTGGATGTAAAGGGACGCAGACAGGATTTTTATTGCTGGGCTTTCTGTAAGAGCAAAAGACTGGGAACAACCTAACTATCGTTCAAAACGCAAGTGGGTTAATATATTATGACACATCTAGAAAATGAAATACCATGTCACCTTAAAAAATAGATAAAGTAGGTCTATTTGGGCTAAAATTTTTTTAAAAAGCCAAGATATATTGCTACATGAAAAAAGCAAGGAACAGTACAAGATGAATAAAATGCAGCCATTTGTTTTTATTTAAAGGGCATACTCATCCATGATTGTTCATGGATTTTTAAAATTCTAGAAGAATATGCAAGAAACAATGTTTCTGAGGAGGCAAACAAAGACTTGGGAGGGAAGAGCGCTTATATTTTACAGTATATCTTTTTGTATCGTTTTAATTTTACATTTTTAATAAAGTAATGTAAATAAAGTGTTTAATACTCAATGCTAATAAGTTATTAAGTGTTACTAAATATTTATTAAATTAAAATATTAAATGTAATTTAATATTTATTGGATGTAATTTTAATTTAAATTTTATTAAATATTGTTATTGATGATGTTATTGTAATGAACTAATATTTATTTCTTTTGGCCACATGACCTTTCAAGGTCTCCTGCCTCTGGGTCCTTTGGAAGGCCTATTTCCAACCTCCTTGCCTTCTCCCCTTTTCTCCAAGGAGAATGATAAGCAGGAAACCCTGCTTATCCATTTCAAATTTCTGACCTCCAGAACTACAAGATAAATTTGTGTTATTTAAAGCCACTAAGTTCCTATTTTTGGTCTTCTCTGGAAGGAACAATTCCACCTGGACACATCCATGAGTCAACACAGCACAGCCTGCCTCTCAGAAAAGGTGTGAGGTTCAGCTAGCAGTGCTGAGAATGTGGCAAGATCTCTTTGGCAGATGGAATCCTGCTGCTGCATCCAAGGAGATGGCTCTCAGAGAAACATCTGTCCTTGAACCGCAGCTGCAACTCCAGAGTTCTGTAGTTGAAGGTGACTGCCATTGCTGCTACTGTATATTCAGCCACCTGGGACTGGGAAAAGCAGCAGGGGAGGCTGGGTAAGAATACTTCTTCCCCAATGTGGACACCCTGCAAGGCTGGCACAGCCAAGCAGGAAAGAGGTTATTGTGGTAGGCTGAACAACAATCCCCAAATAAGTCCACATCCTAATCCCCAGAACCTGTGAATGCTACCTTATAGGGAAAAAATGACTGTACAGAGGGGATTAACTGAAGAATTCAAGATTGGAGATTATTTTTGAATATCTGGTAGTCCCAAAGTAATCACAATTGTTCTTATAAGAGGGACACGAGTCAGAGTCACAAGAAAGGACTAAGTGACAATAGAAGGAGAGAAAGATTTGATGATAATATGCTGCTTGTTTTGAAGTTGGAAGAAGGAGCCATGAACCAAGAAACGGAACTCTAGATGCTGTAAAGGGTAAGAAAATGCATGTTCCCCTAGAGCCTCCTGAAGAAATAGAACCCTGATGCTATAGTCTGAATCTTAGTGTCTCCCCCAAAATTCATATGTTGAAATCCTAACCCCCAAGGTGATGGTATTAGGAAGTGAAGCCTTTGAGAGATGATTGGGTTATGAGGGCTCTACAGTCATGAATGGGATTAAGGCCCTTATAAGAGAGGCTTAAGGGAGTTTGTTCTTTCACCACATGAGGACACAGGTAGAAGGTCTACCTTTGAAGCAGCGAGCGAGCCCTCATCAGACACCAAATCTGCTGGCACCTTGATCTTGGATTTCCCAGCCTCCAGGACTGTGGGCAACACATTTAGGTTGTTTATAAATTTCTCAATCTAATTATGGCATCCCAAAAAGACTAAGATATCTGCCAACACCTTGGCGTCAGTCAGCCTAGAAAAATCCATTTCAAATTTCTGACCTCCAGAACTACAAGATAAATTTGTGTTATTTAAAGCCACTAAGTTTATGGTAATTTGTTATAGCAGCAATAAGAAACTAATGCAGTCAGAATTCACTTCTCACTACCTCTCCACTTAGTTCTATTACCCTTCCCCTCCCATCTGCTTTCTCAGGCAAATATGATCCTCATTGTTCTAAGATGGCTGCTGCATCTCCAAATCTTAGATCCGCTCGACTTCAAATCTTATGGAAGATTCTTCCTGGCTAATTTAGGTCACTTACCCACAGTCTGGCTTGCTATGATAGAAGAAGAAGGATTTGGCTGAAGGAACTATAGGGACCCTTTGACTTTGTGAAGCAGAAAGCAAAACAAGTCTATATACCATGGCAATAAAATCATAATAAAGAGCATGGATTCTAACACCAGACTTCTTGTCACTACTGTGTGACCCTGGGCAAGTTACTTAGCCTCCTTTGCCTCTTTTACTAAATGTTTATATAGGGATAATAATAGCAATAAGCTCACAGAACTATCATGAGGACTAAATGAGCTAATAAACATGAAGCATTTAGAACAGTGTCTGAGACACAGAAAGAGTTATAAAGGGATTTTATTTTGACCCTCGTGGAAGAAATCAGGTGTTCTAAAAAAGAGAAACTGAATGGCCAAAAACACTGAGGAATATCCACTATGGGAGGAAGGTATTTTGGACAGGAAAATGTGTATTTGTCTATTTCTAAAGCTCTTATGCAGGCTTTCCTAAGCCCAAAACTTGGTACTAGGGGTGCAATGAAATTTAGCATTCCACGCCCAGTTTGGCATGAGTAACATAGGTGGAGGGATGAGGAGAGAAGAGATGGTAAGGAAGACAGAGGCTAGAGAGATCCAGCTCTGAGTTTCAGTTAGAACCTTCAGCACACATTCATACAGCCAATGCTGTGTGACTAGATGCTGGGAGCAGAAAAAGGATCAGACACTGGCCCTAACTCAAGCAGAGAGAGATGGAAAAGAAAGATTCAGAACTATAAAATGACAATGCAGTTGATCAATGTGACCGTAAGTGTATTTACAAAAGGCTGTGGCTGTATAGAGGAGTGGCTGGCTCACTGCCCACATAATCCTGAGTAGGCTTTGGAGAGAAGGTGCTGGGTGAACTGTGTCTTAAAGGATGTCTAGGCAATCTGTGTACAGAGAAGGTAGGAGGACATCCTGGCAGGCAGAATTGCTTGTACAAAGGCACAGAGGTGTAAGTATTGTTACCATTAGGGAAGGGGCACTTTTGGATCCTGATTCTGCAGCAGGTTTGAGACCAGAGTATCCTAGACAAGGACTGGGGTGAGTCAGCAGGCTAAATGAATAACATGCAGCCTCCTTTCCCCAGCCTACAAAGCTCTGCAGAGTCTGGCCTCTGCCCTTTCTGGCCCCCTCTGGAGTTATTCTCCTCCTCACTGGCCTTCTGTTCCTCAGGTTCACCAAGCTCAGTCCTGCCTAATTACTCTCCTACCTGGAACACATGCCACCACCCCCAACGGGTTCTCATGGCTGGCTCCTTTTTGTCTTTAGGTCTCCATCAAAGTGTCACCTCCTCAGAAAAGCCCTCCCTGATTACCCAAATAAAATAGTCACCCTCTATCATAACAGTGCACAGTGACACCGCATAGGGACATTGCTAAAAGTTGTATTTGTTTGTTGACTTGATTTTTGATCCATCTCTCCCTCCAAAATGTCAGCTCCCGTGATAAACAGGGCTTTGTTTGTTCACTGCAGCGTCCCTGGTGTCTTGAAATATGCCTACCTATCACATCGCTGGTGACTGTGATTGTTAAATTAATGAGTCAACTTAACTGGGCTATGCAGTGCCCAGATATTTAGTCATTATTCTGAGTGCATTTGTGAAAGTGTTTTGGGATGAGATTAACATTTAAACTAGTGGGATGAGTAAAGTAGATTGCTCTCCCCAACATAAGTGGATCTCATCCAATCAGTTGAAGGTCAAAACAGAAAAAAGCCTGACTCTCCCCGGGATACAAGTAGATTACTCCTACCTGACAGACATTGGGACACTAGCTTTTTCCTGCCTTTGAACTAGAAAAGAAACATCAGTTCTTCCTGGGTCATGAACTTTCTAGCCTTCAGACTAGAACTATATCACTGGCTCTGCTGGTATTCCAGGTTACCAACACACCCAGCAGATCCTGGGACTTGCAGACATCCATAATCATGCAAGCCAATTCCTGATAACACATTTCCTGGGTTCTGTTTCTATTGGTTCTCTTTTTCTGGAGAATCCTGATGAATCTAGTGCTCCATAAATGAGGAATGAATGAATAGATGAACAGCCACTTATAAATCCTCTTTCAGAGATAAAGTCTATGTTAGAGAGTCTAACTTAGAAATAGCAGTATAGACTACAAGGGGGTTTCCTGAAGCCACTCCCAGGATCCTACATGATCTACATGTTTCTAGGCAAAAAGTAGTCCTCCAAATGAAGGAGGTCTAGCTTCTGGTCATAGCTTGGTCTTGAGCTTCTCCATTTTAACTTCTCCCCTCCCCATTCCTCTGCTCCATCAAGAATGGCCCCTCTGGACAGATCAGCACTTCCCAGCAGCACAGGACGACCTGCTGGATTACATTTTGCTCTTTCCTGGTTCATCTTTGTGCAAGATAATGACTGCTCACCAGCCCTGGAGTCAGCCAGACCTGGAATGGAGAGCCAGCTCAGCCCAGATGTCAGCAAAACATAAAAAGTTACCAGGTAAAGTTTTTTCCTTTCAAAATTCTGCTCTAGCATTACTCATGAGGTTTCAAAAGCACAAATCTGACCCACCTTCTTGAGCTACCATCTCCCATGATGCTGTCTGTCACAAAGAATTCCTAAGTATCCTCATGCAATGTCCCTATACAGTGTCACCATGCACTACCCTCACACATTGCCTTCAGGCCATGTCCCCATGCAGTGACCCTACAGATAGGCCCTTTTTAAACTTAGCAACACTATCTTTTTTTAATGATGCATACAAGGCACTGAGTATCTCACCTCATCCTCACAAGATCCTGTGAGATAGGGTCTGAGGGACAGTTGTCTGGTCATGGACCAGCCCAATTCTACCTCCTTCCCCACTTTAGTTCTCAAAATATTGTAGAATGTGCTGAGAATGAAACATCCCGGGACAAGAGGGGAACTGGCCAGGACAGTCCAAGCTCTGTTCTAAATCCCCACCTAGAAACAAGATTCTTCAGTGCTTTGCCCAGTGAGTCTTGTAACCCTGAGAGTGGGGTGCTTTCTGGGCTCCCTCAGCTGCAATGCAAATAAAGTACACACAGTTGAGACTCAATGCACTTTAGGCAGATTTCCTGAAACTTGAAGGACTGGCTGGTAATGAATCCTAGGTTTGTGTTGTCCCTTGCTGCCTGCCTTCTGTAAGTGATAAACTCACTTCACATAACGTGTATGTGTGAGTTCTGTATCACCAGATTCAGAAAAGTTGGTAAACAGTGTACAGAGAACCTTCTTCATAGGGTCTATTATTACAGTTGGGGAAACTGGGGGTCAGAGAAGGCATTTGTTAAAGACCAGAAAGCTGGTGAGCAGCAAACCAGTACTAACTACGTAGTAATATGTCCTATGGTGGCCCTGTTGCAGAGAAGAAAGGAATCGTCTGAATCAGAGGACAACATTCCAGTCTTAAAGGTTACATAGATGCAGGCTTGAAGCAGAAATCAGAGCTGCCTACAGGTGAAGGAGCCAGTGGGCCATCTTCCATTAGCAGTGGGCGATGGCTTTGGCAACCAGGGCTGAGGTTTGCCAGGAGTCAAGCTCTGGGCTTCAGCAGCCACATTCCATTTTCCTAAGATCATCACAGAAGCTCTGCTCCTCTGCCTCTCAAGCCATCAATTCTGATCTGGGCATCCAACCACCAAAGTGATTTTTCAGCATCTTGGGGATTCTGTGTGAAACCAAATTTAGGTGATAGGACAGCTCAAGGACACCCCACCCTCTTGCTATTACCTGGAAGGAATTTGCTTTACCTCTTGTCCATGCATTTACAAGTACACTCCAAATTTCCTATAAAATCTAGTGGGCAAAGGGTAGGTGTACATAACATAGGTGAGTCAGAGCTCTGCTCCAAAAAGAATCACAGCTGTTTAGAGGATTGACCGTTTAAGAAATAATGTTAAAGAGCTCAGTACTCAAAATCCGAAGACTTGCATTTAAGTCTTGGATATATCACATGGTCTTTTTGAGTATCAATTTTCATAACTCAAAAATGATAGCAATATCTCCAGTAGATCTTGCCTTAACTACTTGGTTGTCCATGCTACAGAGTAACTGCAGAAGTCAGTGCAGGGTCAAAGAGTGTCCATCCTGAAGAAACCAGAAGCCTTTTACATGCCAAAGAGAACCTAATTGTTGAAGGACAGCCAGTTCTTACCACCAAAAAAAAACCAGCAATGTGTTCTATTGAAAACTCAATTTTTTAATAGTTTGATTTCTATGCATTTTAGCTTTAGAGAGTAATTTTAAGTTTGGAGGATTCATTTTTTTAATGTAAATTGGCATTGACTGTGAAAGAACTGAACCGAAGTTCTGGGGTGTGGCCTCCAATCTTAAGGACCATATTTACATATCAATGGCCTGTCACTTGATTTGCTGCCTTGGCCACCCTTCGAGCTTAGATGGCTCAAGACATAATGGCAAGATGGGAAAAACGCTGGTCGTTCTTCCATTTCAAAAGTTTAAATCTAGGAACTGCTTTGAAATAAAAATTTCCCCATGAACTTTTAAAGTCAGACTGAGCAGATAAAATAGATAGTATTTTATCAAACTTACCAAGAGTGTAAAATGAATTCCTTAACATTTGCATGGGCACACAAGCCATTTGGAATTCTCATCAGGCCTCCTAGAGAATATTCATGCATTCCCAAATATTTATTAAGAGCTTACCAAGTGCCAGACACTGTGCTACATGCTATCGCTGCCAAGGGGAAGAAGACAGTGTGGTTATTGTCCTTCAAAGCTTAGATGTAGGGGAGGCAGATCTTAATGAAACAGTGAACATTACAGAAATGTAATCTGTAATAAGGGCTCGGAGTTAAAGAACAGAATGCTCTAAAAATATGTGAGAGGGGGCGTCCCTGAGGGATGAGACTAATGAACAAAGATGTGAAGGAAGAACACAGGTGAAAAGAACGCACACACGTGTGTGTGTGCATGTACGCGTGCACGCATGTGTGCATGCATGCAGCTTGAGGAGCAAAAAGGAAGAGATTGGCTTGGAGTTTAAAAAACTGAAAGAGGAACAGCAGTGCAGAGAGCAAGAGGAAGAATGGTATACTAGGATGATGTAGACAGTGGCCGTGGCCCTTAGCAAATATATTTTTATTTTTTGAAAGAAGAATCAGAATTCATCCAAGGATTTTAAGTAGGAGGATGGTGTGACCAGATTTACACTTCCAAAAGCTGTTTTGGCTGCTGTATGGAGAGCAGATTCAGAAGGGAGCCTGCATGGAAGCCAAGAGGCTAGTTAAGAAGCTATAGTAGAATCGTGGTTTGAACAAAGCAGGTGGCAGAGAAGATGGAGAGAGTAGATGAATTTAATAGCTATTTAGGTAGTCAAAACAGCAGAACTTGGTGATGGACTGACTACAAGAGAAAGGGAAGAGAAGCCAATATCAAGAAAAATTCCTAGGTTTCTGGCTTATGTAACTGAGTGGGTGGTGGCCACTCATGGAGATGTGGACCCATGCTAGGGGTGGGAGCTGGTGTGGAGACCCAAGAGCTCAGAGTTGAAGACGTTAATGTGAGGCATCTTTGAGACACCCTTAAGATGAAAGTAAGCAGTTGAGTATCAGGACTGGGTTTTAGTGAGCTGGGCTAAAGATGGACATATGAGAATTCTCTAAATCTTAGTTTGGGTTGGGATGAAATGGTGTCAGAAGAGTGAGAAGATGAAATGAACCCTGGACAGCTCCAACACTCCAGCTCTGTAAAATTGTCTCTGCCACAAACTATAGCTCTTGACCCAAGCAGTGCTTCCACATACCATGAGTAGCATATTTGCACCTCACTGCTGATGAACTTTTTCCCTTTTCTAGTCCAAACCTTTATTTTTGTTCCACTGATTGGGTAATTTCAACAGCAGATTGGATCAAACAAATGTAGGAATCAGCAAGCTTGAAGATGGAACATATGAAATTACCCAGTTTATTATATTATTTATTTCTAAATGTTCTTTTCATTGTTATTGTTGCTGCTGCTGTTAATGTTCTATTCTTTGTCAACTTCTCCTGTTGTTCCTGGATTGTTTTCCAAATTTTATTTAGTTTTCTATTTGTATTTCCTTGTGATTTCCTGAGCCTGCTTAAAAGGATTATTTTGAAATCTCTGTCTTACTTTTCAAAGATCTTCATTTCTTCTGGTCTCATTGCTGGAGTTTTGTTGGTTTCTTTTAGTAGTGTCATAATTCCCTTAGTTTTCACAATCCTTGCATCTTTACATTGATGCCTGTGCATTTGAGGAAACAGCCATCTCTTCCAGTTTTTACACGTGTTCTTTGGTGGTGTTATACCTTTACTACCTAGTATTGAAACTTAAATACTGGCCTCTTGTGTTCTTCCCATTCTGGGGAGGACTTATAGTGAGCACCAGAACTAAAACACTGCACTGGAAATTTTTTTTTTAGTCAGAGTGTCACTCTGTCACCCAGGCTGGAGTGCAGTGGCATGCTGCTCACAGCCACCGCAACCTCAACCTGCTGGGCTCAGGTGATCCTTCTGCCTCAATCTTCCAAGTAGCTGGAACTACAGGCACACGCCACCACACCAGGCTAATTTTTTGATTTATTGTGGAGACAAGATCTCACCAAGTTACCTAGGCTGGTCGTGAACCCTTGGACTTAGGCAATCCTCTCGCTTCAGTCTCCCAAAATGCTGGGATTACAGACTTGAGCTACTCTGCCCGACCTGCACTGGAACTAAATTGCTGCCTTGTCATTGCTTCTTAGTCTGAGGAAGATTTACAGTGAGCACAGGAAATTAAATATTGCCCTACGACTATAATGCTGCCCTGCCATAGTTTCCCAGTCTAGGAAAGACTTAAGTAGGCACTGGAACTTAATCCTGATCTTTTAGTTGTTTCAGGGCCAGGGAAAGTCTCCATGTAAGTCCTTGGGCTTTGTAGAAAATTTGGCCAGGGATTCAGGCCTCCCCACAGATTGTGCTCCCTGCCACACCGTGGCACTGGTCAGTCACTTCAACATGGTGTCCCCAACAATCAGAGTATAAAGTAGTCACCAAGATTTGAGTGTCAGTGCTGTGATCAGCACCTCGCTTTTTGTCTCCAATTCACCCCAGGTGGTTTGGCCCTCCTGGGACTCCCAGTAGTTTCTATGGAAAAGGACCAGAGTGGGTTTCTTTCATAGATTCCCAAACTGGTGGAGAGATCAAACATCCACCTCCAACCCCCTCCTCTCACCCCAGAAACCAAGGACCAATGGAAATTTTCAGTGTGTAAAACTGCCTATATAACATTAATATCAGGTCACAGAGTAAAAGCTGTAGAAGAGACCCAAGTCCTGAAAAAGCTGCAGCTATGTTTAAAAATTAGGAAATTTGTTGTTTCTAAGTTTGCTTTCACTCCAACAAAAGGCAATTAATTACCTGCATGTCCTGATTTCTGGGGAAGGGGAAGCTGCCCCACAAGACTGACCAACATATTCTCTCTTAAACAATGGACCTAAGACTGCTTGAGGACAAAAGTGGTTCAATCTCTGGGGACCCCAGACCTTCCTACTAGACTATCTCCATAGTGGTTCACATCCCAGGGGGTAGTTCCTGATGGTCACGGGACTTGCTTTATAGATAGCAAGATAGCATCTATTGTAAAACCTAAGAGTGGTATTTGAGATATTTTTCAGACTTTGGACTGAAAATTTGTACAGCTCAACCAATCTGTGATGCCCACTCCCAGAAACTGGCTCTGGGACAGAAAGACAATCTCAACATCCCCATCATCAATCAAACAGCAGCTCTTATCCCTCTGCCCACCAAGTTCCCTTTAAAAGCCCTATCCTGTGAATTTTCAGGGAGGTGGATCTGAGTAATTTATCCTGTCCTCCTCGCTCAGCTGTGCTTTGTGATATTAAACTCTTTCTCTAACTGTAATGCCCATATCGGTTTTGGTTTTTCTGGGCAGTGGGCATAAGCGCCCAGTCAGGCTGTAGCATGTGTGGCGTTATGCTGGGTTAAAAGAGAGGCCAGTGCAGTCAGAAATGACTGTTTATCTTACTTGTCACAGCTTTTCTCCATTCTGAGGTCCCAAGGAATTTCTCCACTTCTCCCTCAAGTTCTAGTGAACTTAGGATGGTATTTTTGTGTCTGAATAGTTTCTGGTTGTCTTTTTGTGGGGGAGTGATGTCAGAAGATCTTCTATTCTGCCATCTTGCTAATGTCACACTAATCCAAACCTTTCATCAACACATCATCTATGTGGCTTTTATTCTTGCTAAAGATATATAATCTATTCTAGCCACTTGGAAGGCTGAGGCAGAAGGATCACTTAAGCCCAGCAGGTGGAGGAAGCAGTGGCGGTGAGCATGCCACTGCACTCCAGCCTGGGTGACAAGTGAGACTCCAACTCAAAAAAAAAAGATATATAATCTGAAACTAATTATGAGAAAACAATCAGAAAAATTCAGATCATGAAGCAATATACAAGACACGTAGCATGCCCCTTCAAAAGTGTCAATCTCATGAAAGAAAAAAAATAAAGTAAAATAAAAATTAAAAACAAGGGGAAAGTTATATAATCTAGATTAAAGAAAGCCAGAGAAATATAACAATCAAAGCAATATGTGATCCTTAATTGTATCCTAAGTTGAAATAAAAAAATTATAAGTGATATGTTAAAGCCAATAGGGAAAATTTAAGTATGCTATATTACATAATATTAGTGAGCAATACTAAATCTCTTGGGTGTGATCATGCTATTGGGGTTATATAGGAGAATGTTGTGATTCTCAAGAGGTATGTGCTGAAGTGTTTAGGAATTATCTATCTGCAACTTCCAACTGGTTCAGAAATTTATATACAGAAAGAGAAAAATAAGGCAAATATGGAAATATGTTAACAAAATGGAGACTCTAAGTGAAAAGTGTCAATTTTCTTCAAGTTTTAAATTTTTCAATATAAAAAGGTTAAAAAAAAAAATTGCAATGACTTCTGAGACCAATTACTCGGAGTTAGGCCAAACTTTAAAGTCATGGTTCCAGGCTTCCACAAGACTACCTTCACTTCAGACATCAGCAGACACCACTCTTACATCTGACCAGCTGGCTACAAACTCAGAAGTTCTTATTACCTCCTCAAGTTTGGTAATTCACTAAAATGACTCATAGAACTCAGGAAAGTGCTATATTTCCAATTTTATTATAGCACAAGGATATGAATCAGAACCAGCCAAAGGGAAACACATAAGCCAAGGTCTGGGAAGGTTCCAAATGCAAAATTTCCATTGTCTTTCTGTGGAGTAAGGATGTGTTATTCGCCCAACACATTAATATGTGACAATAAAGAGTATTGCCATCCAGGGAAGTTGCCCTAAACTACAATGCCCAGAGTTTTTCCTGGAGTTTCATTACAGGCATGTTGAGTCATTGACTATTTCCCTCCGCCCCTCTTCAGAGACTGGACTGATAAAACATGGCTGAAAGCTCTAGTCCTCTAATCATACTGTGGTTCTCTCTAGTATGGTTAGCCCCAACCTGAGTCATATCATTAGCAGAAACTATTAGGCCGCACCATGAATAACAAAGACATGCATATCATTCAGAAAATTTTAAGGATTTGGAGGATACCTCTCTGGAAACCAAAGGCCAGCCAACTTCTTTATTATACACAAATAAGATTTTTAAAATTATTTTAGGATGAAAAATTTTTAAACTTTCATTAAGAAACACAGTAGGCCAGGCACGGTCGCTTAGCCTGTTTTCCCAGCACTTTGGGAGGCTGAGTGAGAGGATTGCCTGAGCCCAGGGGTTTGAGACCAGCCTGGGCAACTTGGTTGAGGCCTTGTCTCTACAATAAATCACCAAAAAAACTAGCCGGGCATGGTGGTGTGTGTCTGTAGTTCCAACTACTTGGAAGGCTGAGGTGGAAGGATTGCCTAAGCCCAGCAAGTCAAGGTTGTAGTGGCCGTGAGCATGCCACTGCAGTACAGCCTGGGCGACAAGAGTGAGACTCCAACTCAAAAAAAAAGAACCACAGTAGGTAGACCTAAAGTACTTGAATCAAAAAACTACTAGCATCCAGGGATATTGCCTCAGCTTCATGCTGCCTCAACAGCAGCACAGCCTGTTTGCATCTTGAGTTTCAAGAGACCACTCAGGTATCTTAACAGTTTTCATTTCAAAGGCAATAGGATAAGTCATTTAACTTTTCTACAAAGGGTCAGCCACAAGCAGTAAATATACCATTGTGTAGGAGTGAGAAATGAAAGAAAATAATTTACATTTGTTGCCCAATTCAATTTACTTTGCCAAATTCTTATGATAATCACAGCCTATACTACTTCAATCGAATCAGATCCTTCTAACTCTCCAACCCAAACAGGGAGGAAGTCTGGATTCCATGAGCAGTGTGAAAAATCACTGTATAATTGCAAATTAGAACTATAATCAGCCCTCTGGCCCCTGAGCCTTCTTCACCACTAGGCTGTGAACCAAACTGACTTCTTATGAATATATCTGCAGAAGAGCGCCAAAACACACGACAGAGAGGACTGCTTTGTTCACAGACAGTTGAGAGAACTGAGGGAAGAAATGTTCACAAAAAATGAAAAAAGGAGGCCTTGTTATTCAGCAAATAGAGGCCCTAGAAGATCAATGTTCTCTCTGTAACTAGTTTGCTTTTAAATATGAGAGTGATTCGTGTTTTTTGTTTCTTGTGGGTTTTTTTAAATTTCCAGATAGTAAAAGTATATAACAGAAGTGACATTCAAAATATTTAGCAACTGTTGCAAGAAGGACACAGACCAATCAGCACAGATTGCAGCTACTATGCTGTAGGGGGAATACCCACATGCCTATCATTCAGAAAATTTTAAGGATTTGGAGGATACACAACAAAGAAAGAGGCCACTCACCCTAGACCCCAGCTGCACTCCCCAGAGGTAACCACTATTAATTTCTAAGGGCTTATTGCAGAAATGATTCACGCATCTACCAGCTGAACAGTATGATGTTTTCACAGATACACATATCTGTGTATGTGCCTGTATATCTCCTTTCACCTAGACCTCTGCTTTTGAAAACATCATACTGTTTACAGCATACTTTTTTGTTTTAACAATGTATTTTAGGCATTGTTCTACAAGCACACAGGCAGAGCTACCTTATTGTTAAGCTTTTGAAGTACTATTCAAAGTATGGTCTGTTTAAAAGTGCTAGCCCAGGAGCTGTTTGCTACTGGTCTGAAAAAAGATAAAGGGGGAGTTTGCGCCAGAACGCAAATCTACTATGTCTTCAAACACACTGTTTACTTCAGCTGATATATATAATTAACTCTTGAACAACATGGAAGTAAGAGGTGCCAATGTCCCCCACCCAGCACAGTAAAAAAATCCATGTGTAACTTTTGACTCCCCCAAAAAACCTAATTATTAATATCCTACTCTTGACCAGAGCCTTCCCAATAATATAGTTGGTTAATACATATTTTGTATGTTATATGTATTATACATCAAATTCTTACAATAAAGTAAGCTAAAGAAAATGTTATTAAGAAAATCATAAGAAAGAGAAAATGTATTTACTATTCATTAAGTGGAAGTAGATCATCATAAAGGACTTTATCCACGTCTTCATGTTAAGTAGGCTAAGGAGAAAGAGGAAGAGAAGGGGTTGGTTTTGGTGCCTCGGGTGGCAGAGACAGAAGAGACAGAGGAGATTGAAGGAGCGGTAGAAGAGGCAGGCATATTTGGTATAACTTTTATTGAAAAAAATCCACAAATAAGTGGACTTGCACAGTTCAAAACCATGTTGTTCAAAGGTCAATTTTAAATACATATATATATATATATATATATATATATTTTAAATCAGTAAGATTCCCTTGATAAAGTCATTGATTTTACTCTGGCTCAAGTTCCTTATCTCCTAGTAGACCAATAACAAACAGCAGACTATCTACTTTGAGCAGTGTAGCCCCAGAGAATGTACTTCCGTAAGTCACTTAACCAGTCTTCTCTTGATGAGCACTCAGGTTCATACAAGTAAACATTCTTGAACATATACATCTTTATGCCCTTAGAAGAATATTTCTATAGGATGGATTCCTAGGAGTGGTATCAAGAGTTGTGCAATTGATGAAAGAGTTGGTCATGATGGTGTCAGAGAGTTGATGTAGAGGGACCTCAGAGATAAGTAGTCTAACTCTTATATTTAACTGATGAGAAAGCTAAACCCAGAGAGGCAAAAGCAAGATCAAAAGTCTAACAAGTCAGTAGTAAGCATGGGCCCAACTCTTCTGAAAGGTATTGGGTGTTGGTGGAACAACCTGGACACAAGGCTTTAGAGTCTGAGCTAAGAGGATGGATGGAATGACTCTGATTCCCACATTAGCATAACTTAAAACAATAAAGGGTATCTCAGGGTCACCCTGGGACTTAACCTACAGGAAATCCAAGTCCTGTTTTCATGGATGTTGCTGGGCCTCCTAGGAAGATCTGTGAAGACTTCAAAGCACACTCCTTGGGCCTGACCTGGGCTGCTCCATGTAGGAAAGAAGGAAATGGCTACATTAGACCAGAATATCCCAAGAAGGCAGATAATTTACTTGGAACTTGGAAAAATTCAATGGTAGTGGGCTCTGATAAAAGAAAGTAAAAGAAAAGTACAGACAAATTAGGAGCAAATGAGGAATTAAAACAATAGAAAAGAGAGCTGGATAAGACATGGATGATGTAGAGGTTCAGTAAAAGCTAAAGAAGGTGATCACACAATGAGAAACAGGACAGTGGAGTCCCAGAAAGAAGAGAGCAAAGTTCTAAAATGGAGTAAGCAAATAGCAGCATGAAACTTACTTTAGTGTAGTCTCTTTGCCTCAGCATAACCATTTTTGCTTAGACTTTACCCCTGACACACTTTGAATCTAGCACAGGTTAGACATAGACAGACACTTTTTCAATAGGCAGGTTTTAGGAAGTATTCAGACATTCTACTGCAGGCCAAGCAGCAGCCTACCCTACCCTCTCAGCAATCTTCATCAGATGCGAGACAAGGATAGAGCCATAGAAATATTAGACCACGTTTTGGTCAAAGAGTTTTGGTCAAGGAGTGGATTGCAAATGTCTGACAAAGTCTCTTGCAGGAAAACCTCCTCCCCTTGTCTCCCCCCATCTAATCCACCACCTGAGGGCATGATATGCTAATGTCTGGCAACCTCAAGATCTAAAACACTACAATCAACATCAAAGACCCAGAGCCCTGGACACTCTTCTGGACCAAAATCCCCTTGTCCCAAAGGCGCTTAAGTATACCCAATTCTTGGTCCTTCGAGGTCACACTTGTCTCTTGAGTGTCAGCCCCCTTTCCAATTTGTGAAAGGTGAATAATAAACTTTACTTCTTTCTACTTTCCTCCTTGTGCAATCTTGCATTATTCCCATGGCCTCAGACCCGCATCGGTCCACCTCCCCTCAATGGACCCTTCCAAGTACTTTATCCAGTGGATTTGGCAACATGGAAGTCAATGGTGACCTTTCTGAAGTCACTTCAGTAGTGACAGCAGAATCCAGATTACAGTGGATTGAGGAGGAGATGGGAAGTGAGAAAAGGAAGCCATTGAGCACAGGCCATAATACTCAGACTGACTGGAAAGAAGGAGAAAGGGAAGAGTAGAAGGTAGCCACTGGGGAACATAGGAGCATGTCCTAGAAGACCTTTATTCAATGTGTACAGGCAGGTCACTCCCTCTCAGGGCCAGAAGCATCTGGAGAGAGAAAGGGGAGTCCCACTTTCCTATACCAGCTCTGTTGAATAATGATTCCCTGGGGATTTGTATAAATTATCCATACTAATAGAACTCTGTGCCTACACTGTTTGCAAGATACGTGCATGGGGTATGATAGCAATAGCCACCATTATTGAGAGCATATTTATGCAAAGCTAAGAGCTTTACATAAATTATCTCATTTAATCCTCACAACAACTCTGTAAGGTAGGCCTTATTATTTTCTTCAATTTGAAAATGATAAAACCTGAAACACAGAGTGTTTAACTGGCTTGCAACAGGTCAGCGGCAAGTAAATGCAGCATCAGGATTCGACCAGGTACACCACACCGCAATGTCTGTGCTTCTCATTGTGAAGCCAGAGTCACTCAAGCTGGACTCTGAATAACACACATCAGACTCATTTGGGGAGCCTTCCAAAAATCCAAATGCTCAGGTTCCACAAAAGATGATGAACTTTTTTTTTTTTTTTTTAGTGAAAATCAGAGCCCAGAATCTGAAATCTCCACAAATGACCCTATCCTAAGGCCACACCAAGTTGCAAGGAAGGTTAAGAACTAAAATCTTTTAGTTCAGTGTCAGTTTGCCTCCCCAAATAAACCAAACTTCTGAAAGGGAAGAGTAGAAGTTAGCCACTGGGAAACATAGAAGCATGTCCTATTCTTTAAAAAAAGAATAAATATTGGTGTGATAGCCACAAGAATGTGCCTCCACAGACTTCTTACTGTTGGGAACTGAGGACACCAACTGCTGTGCCTCAAAATCCATTGGCCACTCCTCCCTGGGACATTCACCCTACCAATGACTGAGTATGGTAGGGTAAAAATTCAGGTCCAGTCCTAAGAAACAAGGGACACCTTTGTTAACTGACTTTGGCTCAGGGACTCCCAGATGGTTTTGCAGAACATTTGTTAGACTGCACCTTCTTAGACTACAGGGCAGACTGGAATGCTAACAACTCAGCCTCTCTTCCTCTCTCCTTCACTTGGGTCTGATGGCTCCCCAGGCCTGCTCCTGCTCCCTCCCTATTTCCTTCCACATAGGCATTTACCCTAGTAAAATACTCACACATTTCATCCCATCTTGGTGTCTGCTTCCCGAAGTGCACCTGACTAATAAAATTGGCAAGGCAATTCACAATCTCCAGCACAGAATCAATAATGCATGTAACACTTGTGGAACTCAGTGATGGCATAATGTAGGCACTCAATAATAGCTGCGTGGTGATCATGGTGGAAGAGGAGGAGGAGGAAGCAGTGCTGAGCCAACCATGGATAAAGGAGTGCTTTACAGAGGGGGAGGACACGGGGTCTGAGGCAAATAACCCTGTTTGATCCTCCTTCACCCCCAGAGTATTTCTATTACAGTAAAGTCTCATTAAAATCAACACCAAAGTCAGTATGAAAAGAGGAATGCAGATTCTAGATAATGTCATATGCTTGTAATTCCAGCACTTTGGGAAACTGAGGTAGGAGGATCACTTGAGGCCAGAAGTTTGAGAACAGCCTGGGCAACATCACAAGACCTCATTCCTACACATTTTTTTTTTTAAGTAACCAGGTATAGTGGTAGTTATTTGGGAGACTGAACCTAGGAGTTCAAGGCTGCAGTGAGCTATGATAGTGCCGTTAGATTTCAGCCAGGGTGACAAAGCAAGATCCTGTGCCAAATTAAAAAACAAAAAAAAAACAAAAAAAACCAAACAAACTTGTTTTCATTAACACCTAACATTTCAAGTCATTTTTTATTTTTTTGAGTCAGTCTCACTCTGGGCTGGAGTACAGTGGCGTGCTCACAGCCACCGCAGCCTTGACCTGCTAGGTTCAGGTGATCCTTCCACTTCAGCTTTCCAAGTAACTGAAACTATAGGCACACACCACCACGCCCAGCTAATTTTTTGATTTATTGTAGAGACAAGGTCTTGCCAAGTTGCCCAGTCTGGTCTCAAACTTGTGGGCTCAGGCAATCCTCTTGCCTCCACCTCCCCAAATTCTGGGATTACAGGCGTAAGCCACTGCACCTGGCTTAAGTCATATTTTAAGAAAAAGGAAAAAAGATGCAGCAGGGCAGGCCCCACGACAAAATTGCACAAAATAAACCCAATGTCCTGAGTAACTCCAGTACTCATTCTGGAAAAACAGTGATCAGAAATTACTTGTCATGATGGCCTAAGAACACTATTTTCATGAGAAAGAGTTCAGTGTGAAAACAAAAGCATATCCAAATCTCTACAAAAATAATCAGGAATTTCAAAGGGAAGACAGAGTGAGGGGAGGTACAGTGGAGCAAAAGGTAGATGTAAATCTGTATATGACACAAAAGTTCCTGAGACTTAACAAATGTTGTATACCTAGCACATGGTAGGAGCTTAATAAATGATGGTTGCCCAGGTACATGAATGGCTCACTCAGAGTTGTAGCTACCACTCATTCATTCATTAAAGATAGATTTGTAGAAAGCCTACTATGTGTTAGGCTCTGTGCTAGGCACTGAGGATGTCACAATGAACAAGAAAGTTGAGGTCCTTGCTCCCACTGTCCTTCTGCAGAGAAGTCTCCTTTGTTGACATTTTATGTGGACCTCTCTACCTCTATCTTTCTACATTCATGAAGATAGAAGCTGAATGGAAGCTGAAATCTATCAGACTTAAAACCCATTCAGACTGCTTCTGAAATTCTTTCTTAGACTCTGAAACCAAGTTGACTACCCCTGTAAAATTTTCCCTGATGCAACCTTGGATTTCTTTTCTTTTCTTTTTTTTCTTTTGAGTTGGGGGGTCTTCTTCTGTTGCCCAGCTGGAGTACAGTGGCATAATCATGGCTCACCACAGCCTGGAACTCCTGTGCTCACCCAATCCTCCCACCTCATCCTCTTGAGTACCTGGGACTACAGGCATGAGCCATTATATGCCTGGCCTCCTACTGGTCTCTGTATCCATCATTCATTGCTGAATAATAAATTACCCCCCAAACTTAGCAGCTTAAACTGAGGAGCTCAAGGGCCATCTAGTTCATAATTGCGTGATAAAACTTGTTTTAAGTGTGGGTTGAAGCTTATTTTGAATGTATATGGAAACTTGTTTTTAAAACTCAGATGTATGCTTGCTTTCCCACCCAAGCCCAGTAGTATACTTTTGGTAAACAATTTCACATACCAAAAGAAAACCATGGAGTCACAGTGCAGACCCTCTGGCCCCATTTCCTGCTTCACTCCCCTAGTAATCTCACATTCCAGATGTCACAACCAGTTCCACCCAGCCCACCTGACCATTGATGGTCAGCCGCAACCCACGACCATACAAACCAACCAATCCCAAATGCCCCCGTACCCAGTAGGAGAAATTAGCCAATCATGTGCGAACAAGTTTAAAGTTCTTTCCCCTCCCTTGTAACTGTGTTTATAAGCTGTTTGCTGCGCTGGGTCAGGGCTCTCATTCCTGTACTGCTGTGCCAGTTATGGACGTGAGCCCAGACTCGAGCCTGAATAAAGATCCTCACGTGATTTGCATCGGAGCTGTCTCTTTGGTGGCCTCTCGGATTCAGGATTCGGGTACAACATTTGGGGGCTCGTCTGGGATCCCAGAGACCCCCCCCCGAGACACCCCCAGCCCAGAGGGTCCCAGCACCGGCAGGTGAGTGCACTCATTCCTCTGTCTATCAGCGCGCATCTGTATTATCCACTCTGTATCCGGGTTGGCATTGGCTTAAGTGGATGCGCTGGCGGGCCATTGACCAGGGGTCATGGGAGACATCCCGCGGCTCCATCTGGAGGACGAAGTCCTCATCTGTGAGGAAAGTCAGTCGCCTAGGGGCACAGACTTACCCTCAGCTCAGCTTTACTTTTGTCTTCACGGCCGCGGAAAACCACACTTTTATGTTGGTAGCTTCGTTTTGTCTGTTGTGTTTGTGGTTGTGTTATTGTGGATGGAAAACATGGGACAAACGCTGACCACCCCTCTAACCCTGATGACTGACCACTTTTCAGACGTAAAAGAAAGGGCTTATAATCTGAGTGTAACCATCCACAGGAAAAAGTTTCAAACCCTCTGCACATCTGAATGGCCATCCTTCGATGTAGGATGGCCACCAGAGGGCACTTTCTCACTAAGTCTTGTTTTGCAGGTTAAGCATGTTATCTTCCAGGACGGACGTCACAGCCACCTGGATCAGGTGCCTTGCATCCTCGTATGGCAGGATGTAATTAATAATCCCCCCGTGGGCCAAATCTTTTATTCCACCTCAAACAGGGCCGACGCTCAGAGTCCTGGCCTCGCAGGAGACAAAGCCCGGCAGGCCCACGGAAATCCAAGGGTCGACTAAAACCCCTCTTTACCCGGTCCTGCAGGATGCAGAGCCTGAGGATTTACTTTTCTCTCCTCCCTAACATGGTATCCTTTCGGCTCCCCCGGCACCTATAGAGGGTGCCGTTGCGGGCCGGGCCCCTGTTCCACAGGTGGAGGAGCCCCCATGTGGACCAGCAGTGGGAACACGGGGACGCGCCAATCGGGCAGCCCCAGTCCCAAATATGGGACCCGCCGACTCCACTGTGCTCCCCCTCCGTGCAATGGGGCCTCCGGATGAAACTGGAGAACAGCCCCTGTACTATTGGCGTTCTCCACCTCTGATTTGTACAACTGGAAAACCCAAACTGCCAAATTTTCTGATAATCACAAAGAGTTAACTGACTTGTTAGAAAGCATTCTCTTTACCCATCAGCCCACCTGGGATGATTGCTAAATGCTTTTAAAGATTCTCTTCACCATGGAGGAAAGAGAACGCATTCAGACGGAAGCCCAGAAATTGGTTCTGGGGGAGGATAGACAACTGACCCAGAATCTGGATTTCATCAATGCAGCCTTTCCCCTGTCCCGCCCTGCGTGGGACTTTAATACGGCAGAAGGTAAGGAGAGGCTCCAGGTCTATCGCCAGACTCTAATGGCGGGTCTCAGGGCTGCGGCACGCAAGCCCACTAATTTGGCCAGAGTATATGATGTTAGGCAGGATAAGGATGAGAGTCCAGCCACTTTTCTGGAGAGAAGTACAGTGGCCTTCAGGCGGTACACTCCTATGAATCCAGAAGCACCGGAGACTAGGGCAGCCGTTATAATGGCTTTCGTCAATCAAGCTGCCCCAGATATTAAAAGGAAGTTGCAGAGGGTAGAGAGGTTAGGAGAAAAAAGCCTTCAGGACTTACTAATAGTGGCTGAAAGAGTATACAACAGCCGAGAAGACCCAGAGGACCAGCAGACCAGAATAAACAACCACCAGACTCGCAACTTAGCCAAAATCCTGCTGGCCACCACCACCAATGACCCCCAGGAGAAACAGAGACACCTCAAAAAACTGGCCGCGGAGCAAGGTAAGGAGGGCAGTTGTCAGAAGGGATGTCACAACTTAAACAGAAACCAGTGTGCATATTGCAAAGAAGAGGGTCATTGGGTGAAAGACTGTCCCAAGAAACACCCTAATCCCAGGGATCCAGGAGATAAGCTACACATCCTAAACCTGGGGGAAAACCTATACCCTGAGGACTAGGGAGATCGGGGTTTGGAGCCTCTCCCCGAGCCCAGGGTAATTCTTAAGGTGGAGGGGCAGTCAATGCAATTCCATGAGGACACAGGGACACAGCACTCTGTCCTACTACAACCACATGGAAGGGTATCAAACAAGATTTTGTGGGTGAAGGGGGCCACGGGCACTAAGCCGTATCCAGGGACCACCCAAAGGACAGTGGACCTTGGCGTGGGCCGAGTGTCTCACTCCTTTATATTCATCCCTGAGTGCCCATGTCCCCTGTTAGGCCGAGACCTACTCACCAAGATGGGAGCTCAAATCAGTTTTCAACCAGAGGGGACAAAGATTTTAAACAAAAATGGACATCCTATCCAGGTGCTCACTATAAGCCTGGAGGATGAGTATCATCTCCTCCAAAGGCCACTACCACCAATGGATGATATAAACTGCTGGCTACAGAGTTTTCCCCAAGCATGGGCAGAGACAGGGGGAACGGGACTAGCCAAGCACCGGCCGGCAGTGTTCATAGAACTGAAACCGGGAGCCAATCCGGTCAGGGTGCGGCAGTACCCAATGCCCCTGACCACACGGGAAGGTATAGCCCCTGACATCTGGCAGTTATTAAGTGCGGGGGTGCTGCGACCCTGTCAGTCAGCCTGGAACACTCCCCTGCTGCCGGTGCAAAAACCAAACTCAGGTGAATATAGGCTGGTTCAGGATTTACGAGAGGTAAACCAGCGAGTAATGGACATACACCCTATGGTCCCAAACCCCTACACCCTCCTCACCACTCTGCTCCCAACCAGGACATGATATACTGTGCTGGATTTAAAGGATGCCTTTTTCAGTTTGCCCTTTGCCCCAAAAAGCCAGGACATCTGTGCCTTCGAATGGACGGATTCAGAAAAGGGTATCAACGGCCAGCTCACCTGGACAGAACTGCCTCAAGGATTCAAGAATTCACCCACCATTTTCAATGAGGCACTGCAGGAGGATTTGGGTGAGTTTTGTACAAAGAACCCCAACCTGACTCTGTTACAGTATGTGGATGATATCCTGCTGGCAGCAGAGGACCGAGACACATGTCTGCAAGGCACCAAGGACTTGTTACAAACTCTGGGCACCCTGGGGTACTGCGCCTCAGCAAAATAGGCACAAATCTGCAGAACGGAGGTGAGCTATCTGGGATACAAAATAAAAGATGGGCAGAGATGGCTAATGGACACTAGAAAGGAATCTGTTCTAAGAATTCCACCGCCACAAAATGCCCGCCAGGTACACGAATTCCTGGGTTCAGCGGGGTTCTGCCGCTTGTGGATTCCGGGGTTTGCTGAGTTGGCTAGACCGCTATATGAAGTCACTAAAAATAAGCAAGACTTTGTTTGGATGGAGGCCATGAACCAATCTTTTAATAACCTCAAACAAGCATTACTCTCGGCCCTGGCCCTTGGGTTACCTGATTTAACAAAGCCGTTTCATCTATATGTGGATGAACTGAAAGGGTTGCAAAGGGGGTCCTGCTACAACAGCTAGGCCCCTGGAAAAAGCCCATAGCATACCTCTCAAAGAAATTAGATTCTGTAGCAGCTGGATGGCCCCCATGTTTGAAAATCATTGCAGCAGTCACCACTATGGTCAAGGATGCTGACAAAATAACCATGGGTCAAGAACTGTATGTCAGTATACCCCATGCCATAGAGGGGGTGCTCAGACAGTCACCAGATCGATGGATAAGTAATGCCCACTTGACTCACTACCAGGGCTTGCTCCTAGATGCTGCTAGAATTCTGTTCCAGACCCCCACCTCCTTGAATCCAGCCACACTGCTCCCCAAACCGGACTGGGAGGCCCCCCTCCATGACTGTCAAGAAACCCTGGCCCAGGTGCCTGGGGTGAGAGCTGACCTCCAGGGTCAGCCCTTGCCTGATGCGGATAACACCTGGTACAGGGATGGCAGTAGCTTTGTCCGGAATGGAACAAAGTATGCAGGGGCAGCCATAACCATGGAGACTGAAACTGTCTGGGCAGAACCATTAGTGGCCGGAACCTCTGCCCAGCGGGCTGAGTTAATCGCGCTAACCAAAGCGCTGACTATGGGTGCTGGCAAACGGATAAACATTTATACGGACAGCAGGTATGCGTTTGCCACAGCTCATGTACGTGGAGCCATTTACAGAGAAAGGGGGCTCCTAATGGTAGAAGGAAAAACTATCAAAAACAAAGCTGAAATCCTCGAGCTGCTACAAGCCCTCTGGCTACCTAAGGCATTAGCCATCATCCATTGTCCAGGACACCAGACAGTGGACACGCCGGTAGCCAGGGGAAACCGCTTGGCTGACCTAAAAGCAAAGGAGGCAGCCATGTCTGTAAATCATGTCCTAGTAACTACGCTACCAGACCCAGGGGCACCAGAGTTGCCAGATGACCCCAAATACACAGAAGAAGATTTAAATTGGATCAAACACCAACCTACAATACTTGCACGGCTGGTGGAGGGCAGCAAACTGCAGTGTAATCTTACCAGAAAAATTAGGACAACAGCTCCTCATAAAAATACACAGAAGTACTCATATGGGAACAAAAAAATTGGGAGACTTGATACGACATGCTAAAATAACCATCAAAGACTTATAATCTAAAATTGAACAGATTGTAGCCAAGTGCTACGCTTGTCAAGTAACAAATGCCTCTTCACACAAATTCAACCCGGGAACCAGACTCTGAAGTAACAGGCCAGGAGCGTACTGGGAGGTAGACATCACCGAGATAAAACCGGGAAAATATGGTTACAAGTATTTACTGGTGTTTATAGATACTTTTTCAGGCTGGACTGAAGCATTTCCTATAAAACATGAAACGGCACCAATAGTGGTAAAGAAACTCCTGGAGGACATTATACCAAGGTATGGTTTCCCCGTCCAAATAGGGTCAGACAATGGACCAGGTTTTGTTTCTAAGGTAACACAGGGAATACCTCAGGTTCTTGGGGCAGATTGGAAGTTACACTGTGTATACAGGCCCCAAAGTTCAGGACAGGTAGAACACATGAATAGAATGTTAAAAGAACTTAACTAAATTAGCCCTGGAGACTGGCAGGGACTAGGTGACTCTCCTCCCCTTCGCCCTTTATAGGGTGCACAATTCTCCCTATAAAATGGGCCTCACACCCTTTGAAATCATGTTTGGCATCCCCCCACCTATTGTTCCAAATTTAAAACCTGAAGTACTTGTTGAATTTGATGACCAACAACTTCTTTTTTCCTTGCAAGCACTGCAAAAAGCACATGAACGGGTGTGGCCTGCATTAAAGGCCCTCTACAAAACCGGGCCGTCCCCGGAACCACACCGCTACCACCCAGGTGACTGGGTGTACATCCATAGACATCAACACCAGATGCTCCAGCCATGTTGGGGACCCTACATTGTAATCCTAACCATACCCACCATGCTCAAAGTGGATGGAATCGTCCCGTGGGCCCACTACACCCACGCCTGGCCGGCAGACCCCTTTGCTGTGTTGAAAGACTATGTACCAGAATGGAAAAGCGAGCTGGACAAGGACAATCCCCTAAAGCTAAGATTGCGCCGCTCTCACCCCCATAATGCTAATATTATGTATATCATGTTTTCTATGTGGTGTCATAGCAAACCCAAACCCACACCAGCCCCAGAATCTAACATGGCAGGTTATAGACCTCTCTACTAATGACATCATCTGGCAGGTTTCAAAAGTAGCCCCCGCTAATTCATGGTTCCCAACCATGACCGGGGACTTAACACAGTTCTACCATACTGCCACCATACAATGGAAATTAACCCATGGAAGCACTGACAGAAGGTACTAGTACTTTTATGTGTGCCTGGGTCATGACAGAGATAAGAACTGTAGAGATATCACTGAGTATTATTGCCCCAGCTGGTCCTGTGTCTCCTCGGGGTTCATAAATTGGAGGCCTGCTAAGTCTGATGATTTAATAAAGGTACAGAGGGCAGGTACCCCCAACATCCTTCAAAGATGTAATTCTACCCAAGGGCAGTGCTGCAACCCCATAACTATAAGCTTTACCGAAAAGGGCAGAAAAACTCGAGGCTGGGAAATAGGAAAAACATGGGGACTCAGATTGCACAACCCGCAGCGTGCAGGGTATACGGATCCCGGAAGTTCCTTTATGATTAGAGTAACCTCTCAAGCCCCCAGTCAAAAAACCCTCAGCATGGGACCAAATCCAGCTCTAGCACCTAAACACAGACCAGTTGTTATACCAAACCTCAGGCGCCCTGGACCACCACGTCCACCCCCTTGGCTACCACTTATACAGATTCTGGAGCCACTATAGTTGTCCCCGACTCCATAGGGGCCAATATACTTGTCTCTGACTCCACCCCACCCCCACTGGTACTGTAACAACATCCTCTCTGGCACTTGCTAAATCAAGCCTACCTGTTTCTTAATGCAACCAAACCAGAATTCACACAGTCATGCTGGTTATAACATCCAGCCCCCCGATTATGAAGGAATTGCAAAGTAATGGGAAACTATACAACCAAGCATGATTCCAATTCTTGTAGATGGCAGCCAGCAACCCAGGGACTCACTCTCCAGTTGGTAACAGGCCAAGGATTATGCATAGGCCGCCCTGCACCAGAGTTTCAGTCCCTATGCAACATTATGCTACCTGTATCTAGCTTAGATTACCACCTGCCCCCTGAAAGTAGCTGGTGGGCCTGTTCTACAGGCTTAACCCCCTGCTTCCACAGGCAGGTCCTAAATCAGACCCGACAAGGCTTCTGCGTGCTAGTCCAATTACTTCTAAAGATTCTCTGATGAAGACATACTCCGATGGTTCAGCACAGAAGCCCACCAGAGAAATAAAAGAGAACCGGTCACCGCCATTTCCCTGGCAGTCCTCTTTGGGCTTGGACTAACAGGAGCAGGGACAGGTATTGCCTCCCTAGCCACACAGAGCTACCAGTTTAATAGCCCTAGGGCGGCCATAGACCTAGACATTGAAAGAATTGAAGCCTCCATCTCCTATCTCCAGGAGTCCCTAACCTCCCTATCCAAGGTAGTCCTAAAAAACCATAGAGGGCTAGACTTATTATTCCTACAGCAGGGTAGAACATGTGCCGCCCTTGGGGAGGAGTGTTGTTTCTACACAGACCACTCGGGCGTTGTCAAGGAGTCCATGGCCAAAGTAAGGGAAGGATTGGCTAAGCGGAAAAAAGAACGAGAACAACAAAGTTGGTTTGAAACATGGTTTAACCACTCCCCCTGGCTAACTACTCTAGTATCCACCTTAGCTGGCCCCCTAATCATTTTGCTACTCCTTTTCACCTTTGGGCTATGCATTATTAATAAACTTGTAGCCTTTGTCAAGGACCGGATCAGCACCGTACAACTTATGGTGCTCAGACAGTAGTACCAGCCGAAAGGCGCCCACACTCAGAACATTTGTATAGAGCCATGATTGGGCCCCTTTTTGAGGTTCCTCTGAGAGGGGCAAATGAGGAGCTCAAGGGCCATCTAGTTCATAATTGTGTGTTAAAACTTGCTTTAAGTGTGGGTTGAAGCTTATTTTGAATGTATATTGAAACTTGTTTTTAAAACTCAGATGTATGCTTGCTTTCCCACCCAAGCCCAGTAGTATACTTTTGGTAAACAAGTTCACATACCAAGAGAAAACCGCAGAGTCACAGTGCAGACCCTCTGGCCCCATTTCCTGATCCACTCCCCTAGTAATCTCACATTCCAGATGTCCCAACCGGTTCCACCCTGCCCGCCTGACCGTTGATGGTCAGCCGCAGTCAGCCATGACCCGCGACCATACAAACCAACCAATCCCAAACGCCCCCGTACCCATCAGGAGAAATTACTCAATCATGTGCGAACAAGTTTCTCCTCCCTTGTAACTGTGTATATAAGCTGCTTGCTGCGCTGGGTCGGGGCTCTAGTTCCTGTACCGCTGCGCCAGTTATGGACGTGAGCCCAGACTCGAGCCTGAATAAAGACCCTCGTGTGATTTGCATTGGAGCTGGCTCTTTGGTGGTCTCTTGGATTCAGGATTCGGGTACAACATTTGGAACACATTCCAGTAACACATATAGATATAGTCCCACAGAATTAAATATTCTTTCATACTTTCCCTTTATGTTTCCTTTATGATTTTAACATACCAAATCAGCTAAATGTTTCTCTTGGATTTCAGGGAAAACTAATATTTAAAATTAGTGAGGTTAAAATCTTAAATTTTAGCTGGGCTCGGTGGCTCAGCCTGTAATCCCAGCACTTTGGGAGGCTGAGGTGAGTGGATTGCCTGAGCCCGCGGGTTCGAGACCCACCTGGGCAACTTGGTGAGACCTCATCTCTACAATAAATCAAAAATGAGCTGGGCGAGGTAGTGCCCGCCTGTAATTCCGGCTACTCAGAAGGCTGAGGTGGAAGGATCGCCGGAGCCCAGTGGGTCAGGGCTGGGGTAGCCGGGAGCGGCCACTGCACTCCAGTCTGGGCAACAGAGTGAAACTCCAACTCAAAAAAAAAAAAACCTTACATTTTGATTTTGGAAAGTCTGATAAATAAAGGTTTAAAACATTTGCTATTCCCACAAGTGTCACATATGACAATATATTTAAGTCATTCAGGCAAAATGCTAATTTAGAGATTTTGAAAAGCAAAGAACTTTGATAAAGATTCACTTTCCTGAATAATAAAAACCAAGTCAGACAGCTTAAGAGCCACTGAATCTGTTTTACACCTCTATTATTTTTCCAGCTTACTCAAAAGGTAAACAAAGATTTTTTTTTTATTTCCTGATATTACAAGAAAACGTTTTTCAAAAGCAAAAAACCAAAGTTATCTCTGCATTTGTGTGTTACCATCAAAGCAAATTTTAAAAACTTTATAAACAAATCTATGTAATTTTAATTAATTTGAATATAAGTAAGAATTTTATAAACTTATTATATACCTCATAATTTTCCATTAAAGATCAGAGAAATTATCTAAGAAAACCCTGTTATTTTGACATAGGGATGCAGATGTTAGCCTTGTTTCAATGTGCTTTTGATATTAATTTGTAAACAACTCTAAATTAGTTTTATCTCTGAAAATTAGCCCTTACACCCTCACATACCGGTCTCTTTCATGATAGTTCCTGGGCTTAGGGAGATTGAATAATTTTATTTATTTTGCCATTTGCTGCATAAAGGCAATTTTGATTGTTGCCTTTTTCTGAGTCTAAAGATGGGGCTCTGACTGGTGTGATTTAGTAATAGTCACTATCTTTTTGGTTCTGTCCCAGGAGCCAAAGCCCTGTAACTTAATAGCACTAGGATTAGTTAATAGAACATTTATTAAAGATGTGAAGGGCTCAGACATTTTATTAAAGTAGAATCACAGATTATTGTAAAATAATATTAATTCACTTAATCAAGGTGGTAATTAAAACTTTAAAAGCAATACCAAAAGTTACACAGATGCAAGAACTTCAATTTTGTCTTAAGCTTAGTTTTCCCAATTAATAAAAAACCCAATAAAAGCAATATAGGAATTATTTTGATGAAAATTAAAATCTTTGTGTCTTAGGCCAGTTACCAAAAAGGAAAAGAAAAACCTTTTATAATGTGATTGCTTCTCCTTACAGGAAACCCATTCAAATAATCTGGAAGTCAAATCTGTTGGAAAAAAATACTTGACTCAATCAGACACAGGAAAAGCGTATTCACAGGTCATGCATGAGCAATATATTAAAGAACCAATAAACCATTACTAAGCTGAGAAATTCTTGACTAGTAGGAACAAAATAAGAAGCTTCCCAATTACTCTGAAAAGTTTAGACATATCAAGAAAGGCCAAAAATATAATATTAAGTTATACTGGGAAAAATGATAAAGATTTTGAAAAACATCGCTTGTCTAGAACTTCAAGATAAAATATTATAGCATCAGCCCACAACAGTTAGAAGTGAATAAAGAAAAAAAAAGTTATAAGAGCTGATAATTTTTTAAAAAGTTGAAGGAAAGAGTTATTTCAGGCCTTCTCAAAGGAGGAAAAAGCTGAACACAGTAAAAGTTGAACTTCTAAGATACAAGTTTGAAAAATGTCCAAAGAGAAACAGGCCATATATTAAAAGTTAAAATCTCTTGTAATTTTACTAAGAGCAAGTCAATAGTTTAAGAAAAATCTTGTTTTAACACAGGGGAACAAAATTTAGAAAGACTCTTACTTTCCTCTTTCCACTTATTTTACTTTAGGACAAAAACTTACCATAAAAATCCTTTCATGAGCCGGGCTTGGTGATTCAGCCTGTAATCCCACGCCTTTGGGAGGCTGAGGTGAGTGGATTGCCTGAACCTGCGGGTTTGTGACCCGCCTGGACAACTTGGGAGACCTCATCTCTACAATAAATCAAAATGAGCCGGGTGTGGTAGCACGTGCCTGTAGTTCCAGCTACTCGGAAGGCTGAGGTGGAAGGATCGCCAGAGCCCAGCAGGTCGAGGCTGTGGTGGCTGGGAGCAGCCACTGCACTCCAGTCTGGGTGACAGAGTGAGATTCTAACTCCAAAAAAAAAAAATCCTTTCATGTATGAAATTATTCTCTTTTCTTTTAACCTAATATTTTAGTAAAAGCCAAGGAAAGCAAGAAATTTTGCATTTTTAATCAGATATCAGCTTTTGTATATGAGATTTGTAACACAATTTTAGAAACAGGTCCCCATAATATGAACGATTTTTAATTGAAAACAACCGAGACATTTAGTGAGCTTCCAAATAATTTTAAGATTTTAAGTTACATAAAAAACTCATGCATAAGTATTTCATTTATGCTTATTTATTAATTTTTAGCAGTTTGCTTAGAAAATTACTTATGAAAACTGAGAAATTAGATAAAGCCAGTCATCATTTTATTTTCCTGTTATGCATTTTTATAACCTTTGAATATCAGGTGCTCACCTAAGTAAGAAACTTAAACACATGAGCATTTTGATGACAAGTCAGATGATTAGGCTATTTTTACTGAACCATCAACCTTAAGTCAGTTTTGTTGGTCAAAAATAAAAATCGTGTGAAATATCTGAAAAATCAATAATGGATTATAATAGGTTGCTTTATATAAAACTAGTTCACTTAATGCTTGATATAAATAATAATAATCTGTAATAGCTCACTTGATATAAGTAACTCCATCTTGTTAAAGTCTTCCATCTTAACTGCCCACTTGACCTAAAAATGAACCCCCATTGTGTACGTGTAATTGCTGTACCATTCCCATAACCACCGACCCACAGCTGCATTCCCTTGAGCTGACCACGTTGACCATTTCTGTTGACCGTTTGCAAAACTCCCTAGTCACAAGTTCCATGTAATCGTGTGCCTTGTTAACTGAAATCCAAAACTGTTCCTTTTGTTTTTAGTTCTTTGTACCCTCACCCCTTGCTATGTAGCCCACTGGCGGTTTTTGCCTTTATAAGCTTCTTGCTAGTTTAGTTTGGGCGTCGAGAGTTTTTCTGGCATGCGTCTGCTCTTGACCCACGTGTTAATAAAGAACTCATAATTAATTAGACTCAGGTTGCTGGCGTGTCTCTTACAATTCAGTCATAACATTTGGAGGCCCCAGTGAGAAATCCACCAGTGGCCACTTTGCTTCGGTCCCACCCAGCTGGGTGGAGAGCTTGTAGGGGAGGAGCCTTCTGAGTCACCACAGGCCCTGAAACCTCTCATCTGGCTCAGTGGGAGTTGGAGCAACTGCTGGCAGCTTATAGCGTCAAAAGAAACTGAGTCCATCTACAGTCTCCTGGGAAGTAAAAATTTACTTTCATTTTCTGTCTGTTTTGCTTGTGGCCATAATTCTGTTTAAGGGAGTCATGGCCTGACAAGGCTGCCCTTTGGACACTATTCATTTGGCCAAGATGTTGGCTGAATAGAGTCTTCTGGTTTTCTGCCCTGAGGCTGTGCCAGGAATTCATAATTTTCTGCCCTAAAGCTATGCCAGAGATTCGTAACTTTTCTCTTGGTCTGGACATGTCTTGTTTGTCATTGTGTTTTGTTTGTTTGTCATTTAATATGGGGTCACAGGCTTCTTGACCCTCCAGTCCCCTGGACTGTAAAATAAAACATTTTCTAGTGGGGCTCGGTGGCTCAGCCTGTAATCCCGGGATTTGGGAGGCTGAGGTGAGTGAATTGCCTGAGCCCACAGGGTTCAAGACTCGCCTGGACAACTTGGCGAGACCTCATCTCTACAATAAATCAAAAAATTAGCCAGGCGTGGCAGCGTGCACCTGTAGTTCCAGCTTCTTGGAAGACTGAGGCAGAAGGATTGCCGGAGCCCAGCAGGTTGAGGCTGCGGTGGCTGGGAGCATGCCACTGCACTCCAGTCTGGGTGACAGAGTGAGACTCCAGCTCAAAAAAAAAATTTTTTTTCCTTCTCCTTTAAACAACAGAGGGGGGAAGAAAAAAAAAAACCCAAAACAAATTTAGGAACCACACTTACCTCACCTCCTTCTGAACTGCCTGCAGGCCAGGTAAATTAATTTCATTGACAGCAGTTTGTAATCAGCTATAATGCTTTTCACTGCCAAATTGCTAACGAACTTCAAAATCTCCTTCTAGGCACAAGGATTATTAATCCAACACAGGATAATTAGCAAAATAACCTGAGTTTATCAATCATCGTAAAATATAACTTGCCCATGTTTGCCTGTTTTAATTCTCAATTTGGGCTGCAACCTAATTACATGTCTCTAATGTTTTCAATTTTTCTTCAGACTTTGTCAAGATGGCTGTGTTTCCTTATTAAAGTGCAGCTGTAAATGATTTGCAGGGAAATGTTTCAATTTATGTTAATAAATTAAAGGTTTTGACTAGTCATGCATGTGGTTTGCGGAACTACTTTAACTTTCCAGTATTGTATCTGAGGCAATAGCTTTTATTTCATTATTACTTGCTTAATAATTTTGTCTACGCTCTTGCTTGATATTTTATTAAATTCAAATAATGTTCAGTTAAAGTCCCACTGTTTCCTATTCATGCCCTTGAAAATAGATTAAAAAACAACTCTACAGTCCACTTCAGCAAGAAGTAGTTATGGAAGACTGATCTTCGCCCTGTTTCCCAGAATCATAACAATATTTCCAAGAGCAGGAATAGGAAAATAAAAGAACAAACCAAGAGCCAAAAGCCATTTTTTATCTTGTTCTTAAACCCTGCATGCAGGACCAGTATCACCACCTCCCCTCCATTGTCTCCACCTTTGGCAATATGCCTCTGCTCTTGGACTAATCTGGTCCTTCTTCTTCCCCTCTGGGAGGTTCCTCCTCCATAGGGGGCAGATTGAACCAAGGGAACTGTTTCTGGTCTCTAATAAAAATCAGTTATATGCACACATTGCCCCACTTGGGATGATTGTCAGTAGCTCCTTATAAGTTTGTTTACTTGAGAAACAAAGTGCATTAGAGCTGAGGCTAGGAAATCTATTCTAGTCTCAGATGCAGGTACACAGAAAAAAAGTTAAATGAGGTTTTTCCCTCCTCTCATCCAGACTGGGATCCTAATACTTTGGCAGGGTCCAGGGCCAAAGTCTCAGGACTGCTACTGAGAAACAAGCTTTCCAGCAGTTATCACCAGGCTCTATTAGCTGGGTTAAGGAGAGCAGTCCAAAAACCTATCAATCTTTCTAAAACTACCAAAATTCTCCAGGGTCCCGAGAAATCTCTGGGGGCATTCCTTGAACACCTCCAGAAGGCTTTCTGTACTTATACCCCATTCTCAGCCCCTGGGAATGCTCAAGGCATTAATTTGTAGCATAGAAAACTCCAGACATTGGAAAAGAAAAAAGAAAAATTAAGTTACAGAAGCTTGAAGGCTTTGTAGGAATGAATATTTCTCAGCTGCTGGAAGTGGCCCAAAAGGTTTTTAACAATCAGAATGCTGAGAAACAGAAACGGACAATACAGGCAGCCAATAAAGCTGCCAGGAAACAAGCTAAAATCCTGGTAACGGCAGGGAACTGCCTTTAGGGGGCAATGGGGACAATTACTAGTTGCAAATTCACTTTTAACCAAACAATAAACTTAAGACAAAAATGGGTTACCCACTCATTCCTCATAGCTCCGAACTGCCCATTCCCTCCAATGGGCTGAAACCTGCTTCAGAAGTTAAAAGCCACTATTGTGTTTTCACCTGACAAAACTGAAATGTTTGTTCCTACTGCTAGACTTAAAGGTTGCCTTCTTCTTTATTCCTCTGTCCCATTAGTCAACCCATCTTTGCTTTTAAATGGACAGATCCTGACTCTGGGGACACCAGTCCGTTAACTTGGACCCTTTTCAGAGAAGCTTTGCAACAGAATTTGCCAGGATTCTGTGCTTTACACCCTGAATGTACTCTACTCCAGTATGTAGACAATCTCTTGCTTGCAGCTGCAGACTTGGACACTTGTTTACAAGACACTAAGACTCTGTTACAGCTTTTCCAAGACTTGGGCTGCCATATGTCAGCGAAAAAGCACACCTCTGTTCAACTGAAGTTTACTACCTGGGATAGCAGCTTAAAAAAAGGTAAACAAGCCCTAAACTTGGCCCAGAAAGTCATTCTTCAGGTTCCCACGTCAACCACATAGAAACAGGTACAGGAATTCCTGGGGGCAGCAGGGTATTACTGGCTGTGAATCCCAGAATTTGCTAAAATTGCCAAGCCCCTATACACAGCCATGGCAAGAAATCAATCCCTAATTTGAACTGCTACTAAGAAACAAGCATTCCAGCAGTTAAAAACAGCTCTGACCCAAGCCCTGGCTCTAGCCCTCCCAAATGTTACCAAGCCTTTGCACTTGTTCATTCACAAACAAAAAGGAATTGCAAAGGGGGTCCTCACACAGACCTTAGGACCCTGAAGAAGACAGGTGGCTTACTTTTCAAAAAGACTGGACCCAGTAGCTTCTGGCTGGCCTTCTTGTCTCTGGGTCATTGCAGCCACGGTCATCCTAGTTAAGGAAGCAGATAAATGAACTTTTGGCCAGAACTTGGTTTTGACGGTTCCCCCTGCTGTTGAATCTTTGCTCCACGGAGTCTCTGGCCACTGAATGTCAAACGCTCATATCACCCAATATCAAAGGCTCTTGCTTGACCAACCAAGACTAACTTTCTCTCCTACTCAATGCCTCAATCCAGTCACCCTGCTGCCAGGTAATAATCTGGAAAACATTTCTAAGGCCAGTTGGCCTGATCTCCAGGACATCTCCTTCAGTCAGGCTAATGCTGACCTGTTCATAGATGGCAGCAGCCTGGTAATAAAAGGAGTCTGAAAAGCTGGTGCAGCCATAAGCACAGCTCATGATGTAATCTGGTCACAGGCCTTGCCTCAAGACACTCAAAAGGCTGAGTTAATTGCTTTAACTCAGGTCCTCTGCTGGGGAACAGGAAAGTGGGTAAACATCTTCACTGACAGCCAGTATGCTTTTGGCTATGCTCCATGTACATGCCATAATTTACAAGAAATAAAGTCTTCTTACGGCAGCAGGCAAGACTATCAAAAAACAGGAAAAAATTTTAGCCTTCTTAAAGGCTATATGGCTCCCTAAAAAGGTAGCTGTCATTCACTGCAGAGGACATCAGAAATCCGACACTCCAGAAGCAACTGGGAACTGCCTAGCAGACCAGGCCGCTTGAGAGGCAGCAAAACTCCCAGTTAAGCCCCTATCTTGCTAACGAAAACTCTTCCAGTTCCTTCTCTCCCACAGTAGCCCAACTATACTCAAGAAAAAGAAGTGGATCTGGCAGGAGCTCATAAGAGGTCTGACAGCTGGTGGGTTAAAAATTCCAGAATTATTTTGCCTACAACTCTTGCTTAGTAAAGCAGGTTCACTCCACCACCCATCCGGGAGGTACCAAAATGGCTGAATCGTTAAATCGCTTCTATCATATTAATGACTTTAAAAGTCAGACTGCTTTATCAGTCGAAATGTGCCCTGCTTGCATCTGCATTAACCCAAAAGAAGGGTCAAAGCCTCCAACAGGAATCAGGGCTCGTGGATTAACCTCTGGCGAAAAATGGAAAACAGACTTTACCAAAATAAAACCCCCTCAGGCAGGGTACAACTATCTACTGGTGTTTCTAAATACTTTTTCTGGATGGGCAGAGGCCTTTACCACACACACAAAAAAAGAAAGAAAAAAAGAAACCACACTGACAGTTGCAAGATTTTTATTAAATAAAATAATTCCTAGGTTTGGGATCCCCCTCTCCATTGGCTCTAACAATGGTCCAGTCTACCTCGTCCATAGTACAGCTGGTTAGTAAGGCACTAAAATTGCATTGAGCTTACCAACCACAAAGTTCTGGACAGGTAGAACGCATAAACCAAAATTTAAAAAGTACTTTAACCAAATTTAGTAATAGAAACTGGTGAAAAATGGATGAACCTTCTGCCTCTGGCCCTTCTCCAGGCTAGGTGTATCCCATACAAGGCAGGGTTTACTCCATATAAAATCATGTTTGGGAGACCCCCCTCCTCTGTTTACCCTGGTTGCGGGATCCCATTCTTGAAAAAATTACTCATCAATCTCTGTTAAACTATCTCCACTCACTGCAACAGGTCCAGGACGTTGTCCATACTAACGTCCATGCCACTTTGCTGACTTCGTCCTTCACACCATGTCACCCATTCTAGCCTGGGAACATGGTCTACGTCAAAAAGTTCCAGAGAAAAGGACTGACCCCCACCTAAAAAGGATCCTACAAAGTCATCCTCACCACCCCAACAGCACTCAAGGTTAACAAAAAATAGGCTTGAATTCATCACTCACAAGTCAAGGAGGCCAAAAAAAAAAAAATTGCTCCACCTTGTTTGGCCATTTAAACTACAAAAAGGAACCCTAAAAATCCTCTCAAAATCACCCTCCAAATCCGCCATCCTGCATCAATCGCATCACCGGCTGACCAGCCAACACTCAGCAGAAATGTGAGACTCCAACTGTTTAAAATAGACACATCTGCTGGTCACTGTCATTAATTTTCTGAATGCATTGTACTCAAACTTTAACTTTTGTTTTTGGCATAGGTCTTCTCACTATAGTTCCTGCAAATTGAAAATGTTGCGAAAAAGTTTTATTAATGCTGTTTTTATTTCTCATACACTGGGGACATTATTGCCCTATTATGCTTACAATGAGTTTAACTTGTTTTCTTTTTTTCTTTGTGAGTTGGAGTCTCACTCTGTTGCCCAGACGAGTGCAGTGGCAGCTCCCGGTGACCGCAGCCTCGATCTGCTGAGCTCCGGAAATCCTTCCGCCTCAGCCTTCCAAGTAGCTGGAACTACAGGCAGGCGCTACCACACCCAGCTAATTTTTGATTTATTGTAGAGATGAGGTCTCACCAAGTTGCCCAGGCGGGTCTCGAACCCGCAGGCTCAGGCAATCCACTCACCTCAGCCTCCCAACATGCGGGATTACAGGCTGAGCCACCTAGCCCGGCTTTAACTTGTTTTCTAACATGTTAAATAATAAGCCTATTTTATGCATCACTGTCCATGTACTTCCCCAGATATATGCTTACAGTGGTCATAAAGGGGCCCTTTTATTCAATCCTCCTGGTATTCTGACAGCCCGTCAGAAACATGCTGCTCCCCTCTTGGTATCTGCCTTAATCAAATTAAGTGTAGCTGGAGCCACTGCCCCCAGCACTGCTGCTCTGGTCCAAGGAAAATTAGGCCTAACCAACCTAGCATATAACATGAATTCTTTTTTTTTTTGAGTTGGAGTCTCACTCGGTCGCCCAGACTGGAGTGCAGTGGCCACTCCCGGCCACCACAGCCTCACCTGCTGGGCTCCAGCGATCCTTCCGCCTCAGCCTTCCAAGTAGCCGGAATTACAGGCATGCGCTACCACGCCCAGCTGATTTTTTTGATTTATTGTAGAGAGGAGGTCTCACTGCCCAGGTGGGTCTTGAACCCACGGGCTCAGGCAATCCACTCATCTCAGCCTCCCAAAGGCGCGGGATTACAGACTGAGCCACCGAGCCCGGCTATAACATGAATTCTTGTTGGGAGCCAGCCTTGGAGGCCTACCTGATTGACAGGGTCTGGGTGGGCCGAAGACCCCGGGCCGCAGGGCGAGCCCAGGAAGCTGAGGCCCTTCTGCCTTTCACCTTTGCTGTTTGATACTGCCAAAGAATTCTGTGCAGTCGTGGAAGAAGAAAATGGCATGTTTATGTGAAGCACTCACAACTAACCTGGAAATGTCATGGTTTATTTTTCCATTTTTCCCACTATGCCACTTGGCCTTTTGTAACATATGCAAGGGTTAATCTCTGAAGCACATCAAGAATGCTTTCTTTCACTTGGTTATAAGTTACTAGATATTGCTTAAGTAATAAATGATATAAGTATATTCACTCCTTATTTGATTTAGAATTATACAATTTAGTGTTTAGACATAAGGATTTTTACAAGCACACGTTTATAGTAGTTTATTATGAATTCATTATAAGTTTTAACACTTATCTAGGAGTTATGTAGGTGATATATAACACTATTTTCACTGACTTAGGATAAAGATTAATGTTAAGGTTTTTACTTAATTCTATAGTTAAAACTCTAAGTTAACATTTATAGAATAGGTTTTCACTGAACTCATAATATAATAATCAGACACTTTTATGACAGATCAGCTAAAACAGAAAGTAACCTTGAGAGGCCTGGGAAACATTACTAAAAGCTTCTTTTGAGTTCTCCTTAGAAACAAGCACTGCAAGATAAGAGAAAAGTAACGAGGACATCTGGACAAGGGAGGCGATCACAGGACTCTGAAGAACATAAGAGCCTAAGATGAGAAAATTCCTGACACATAAAGAAATATACACTTAAAGAAATTTTCTTGAAACATTTCAAGAACTATAATTTGGGACACTGGACTGAAAGTATCATTGTTGGCTTTATGAATAGGATGTTGTCTAAAGCCTATGGGAATCTTGGTTTGTTTGCTACTAAGACCACTAGATGGTAACTTTTAAAAGATATGTATGTGAAAGAATTTTCTTTGTCTAGCCCCTTCACAAATGGTATAAAAGCTCTGTATTAACTAACATTAAATCGTCATCTGTTCAAGAGGCAGGTGTCCGTGTATACGATCTTCGTCCGTCGCCTATCCATCTCTCCTTCAGGACATCTCATGACCCTTGTGGGGCTGGCCCCCGCAAATTCTAACCTAAAATATATGCAATCTGCTATAAACCAACTCCATGACCAGGTAAACTCCTTAGCAGAAGTTGTCCTTCAAAATCGTAAAGGCCTAGACTTACTTTTCTTATCCCAAGGAGAACTTTACGTTGCTCTCGGAGAAACTTGTTGTTTCTATGATAATAAATCAGGAATTATTAAAAAAACACTCTCCAAATGGTCCAAAAAACATTGACAGGCAAAAAAACCTAAATGCCAGTTTAACCAGACCTCTTGTAAAACATCAATACTGTAAAATTCATGCATATAAGAACTTATTACAATTCCATACCCATAACTGATGAGTCAACGCATTGACTCATGAACATGTAAGAGGGGAATGAAATATCTGAAAAATCAATAATGGTTTGTAATAGCTTGCTTTATATAAAACTAGTTTGCTTAATGCTTGATATAAATAATAATAATCTGGAATAGCTCGCTTGACATAAGTAACTCCATCTTGTTAAAGTCTTCCATCTTAACTGCCCGCTTTACCTAAAAATGAACTCCCATTGTGTACGTGTAACTGCTGTAACACTCCCATGACCACAGACCCACAGCTGCGTTCCCTTGAGCTGATCACGTTGACCATTCCTGTTGACCGTTTGCAAGACTCCCTAGCTACAAGTTCCATCTGCCTACATCAAACAGACTTAAAATCACTTATTGCCTATTCCTTGGTTAGCCAAATAGCTCGTCATCGTAGCAGTCCTTATCCAAACCCCATGAAGTTTCATCGGAGCCACTGTCCTTATAATTGCCCACGGCCTCACCTCCTCCCTACTATTTTGCTATTGTATGCCTTGTTAACTAAAATCCAAGAGATTGTTCCTTTTGTTTCTAGCTCCTTGTACCCTCACTCCCTGCTATGTAACCCACTGGCAGTTTTTGCCTTTATAAGCTTCAGGCATCAAGAGTTTTTCTGGCGTGAGTCTGCTCTCGACCTGTGTGTTAATAAAGGACTCACAATTGAACTTGTCTTGCTGGTGTGTCTCTTTCTCGCAATTCAGTCATAACATGTGCAAAGATTATTCCATTTTCAACTGGGCTTATAGTCGTATAACCTTTGTGTTAAACCCCGACACTTTAAAATATCTAGCAGACACAAAAGTAAAACTTATCAGTTGACCCAGACTAAAATGTATGCTGACAATTCCAAAGACATTTTCATTTGATTAATAATTTTAAAACTATTTTTATTTATCAAAGATCAATAAAGTCAAATGTACTTGGAAAACATTTGGATCTATTTACTTATGAGTACTTATTTACTTAAAAGCCAATTTGGTAGCATGCTAGACACAACACAACATGTACGTACACAAAAACACATTTTTGCCTGAGCCTGCGGGTTCGAGACCCGCCTGAGCAGCAAGACCTCATCTCTAAGATAAATCAAAAAATCAGCCGAGCATGGTAGCGCATGCCTGTAATTCCAGCTACTCGGAAGGCTGAGGCGGAAGGATCGCCGGAGCCCAGCAGGTCGAGGCTGCGGTGGCCGGGAGTGGCCACTGCACTCCAGTCTGGGCGACTGAGTGAAACTCCAACTCAAAAAAAAAACAAAAAACAAAACACATAAACACATTTAACATATATACACAGATATAAGCAAAGACCAAATAAAGGCTGCAGATAAAAATTGGGAAAAGAAGTTTAATCTTTAAAATTTCTTTTTCCTTTTCAGTTTTGAATGCTTACAATTTAGCTAGAACTGACTGAACAGTACAATAAAAACAAAATCTTCACATAACCTTGGAAAAGTTCTATATAACCACCAATAGCTTAGTAACCAGAAGATTCAAAGCAAGCAGAAAAGAAAAAAAGATTTCCTTTTCCAAAAATCTATCTGTAAACTGCACATTTAAATTCCCAAATAATTTGCATGCTAAAGGCTAAAAATAAAGACTATTTGACTCCTCAAACACCAAAGAAAACCCCGCCTCATCGTTGTTATAACAAGTATAAAGAAGGCATAGTATATCAAATGGGCCTTCTTGTAGCTACTTGGAATGATGCTTTAGCTTCTGCCTCCATGTCTGTGCCTCCTGTCAGGAAAGATCACCTGTGTCTCAACTCTAGAAAATGCAGGGGTAGTCTGGCTCCTTCTTATCTCCACTAGCCTCTTGTCAGAGAGGGCCAGTAACCTGGTTGCAGGGAGCAGAAACACAGCAACAGGAAGGAGAGCCTGTAGATAGCCCTTTAAAAAAAAAAAAAGGTGTAAAAGGCAATCAGCAGAGCCTGGGAAAAGAAAGAGTAAAAGGATGCAACAATACTCACAAATCCACAAGGTGACATCGGAGAGTCACAAGCCTTTCAAGCACCGCAGTTAGACGCCAGAGATGATCCTGAATGGTGTGGGGTATATTTGTTCCCTGGGTCCTTGGCTTGCTGTAGAAACGCATTTCAGAGCAAGACACAGAGACAGATTTAAAGTACAATTTATTAGAAGAGAAAAAGAAATGACATGTTCAAGAGAGAACATGAGTGGCCTTAATGGGAAAAGCACACTCCCTTCTGTTAGCAGAGTGCTTTGGCCAGGCATGGTGGCTCATGCCTATAACCCAAACACTTTGGAAGGCTGAGGCAAGAGAACTGCCTGAGTTCAGGGGTTCAAGACCAGCCTGGGCAAATTGGTGAGCCACTGTCTCTACAATAAATCAAAAAATTAGTCAGGCTAGGTATCACATGCCTGTGGTTCCAGCTACTTGGAAGCCTGAGGCAGAAGGATCACCTGAGTCCAGCAGGTTGAGGCTATGGTGGTCTTGAGTGTACCACTGCACTCCAGCCTGGGCAACAAAGTGAGACTCAATTCAAAAAAAACAAAACAAAAAGAGTGCTTTATAAATTTCCAAAATGATGGCTAAGTAACCTGTTCCTAAGCTAAGCTTTGATCACAGGTGTCAATTACTGTTTTACTTCTAAGTTCTGTCTATGTCACAAGGAACTTTTGAGACAACATGAAAATTTGCTGTTTAAGTTTTATCTTAGAGCACTGTGCTTTGGTATCTCTGGTAACTCCCTACTGTCCTGTTCTCAGTCCTTGTAGCCAGCAGCCTCATATTCCAAGGATGGGTCTGGATTTAAGACAGTGTTTAGTTGTTTAAAAGAGATGTCCCAATAAGATGGTACCCAGATGAAGATGCCTGATTATCTGGTTTCCTAATTACCTAAGCCCACATGTGAGAAACTCACTTTCTAAATCTAAGCTATGCTAGCTGTCCTGCCTCACCCTCAATGTATCCTCTGGTGTCTGAAGAAATCTGAGTTCTGGTTAAAGCCTTGCCCACACTCCCTGCACACACAATGCTTCTCCCCTGAGTATATTCTCTTGTGAAGAAGTGATTTCTGGCTAAAACCTTGGCCACACTCACAGTACATGTAAGTCTTCTACCTGAGTGCGCCACCTCATGTATGATGAAGGTGACATCACTAAAGCCTTGCCACACTCCCTGCAAATAAAACGCTTCTCATCTCATTGTCTTCTAATGTTTGATAAGATATGACTTCTGGCTAAAGTCTCGCCCACATTCTCTGCAGATATAAGGCTTCTCCCCTGAGTGTGTCCTCTGATGGTCAAGGAGGAGTGATTTCCAGATAAAGCCTTGGCAACACTCTGTGCAAATATAAGGCTTCTCTCCGGAATGTGTCCTCTCATATATGATGAGGACTGACTTGCAATGAAAGCCTCGCCCATACTCTGTACAAATAAAATGCTTCTCCTCTGAGTGTGTCCTCTGGTGTTTGATGAGATGTGGCTTCTGGCTAAAGTTGTGCCCATATTCCCTGCAGACAAAAGGCTTCTCCCCTGAGTGTATCCTCTGGTGGACAAGGAGTGATTTCTGGATAAAGCCTAGGACACACTCATTGCACACATAAGGCTTATCTTCTGAGTGTGTCCTCTGGTGGTAAAGGAGAAATGATTTCCAGATAAAACCTTGGCCACACTACCTGCAAATATAAGGCTTCTTTTCTGAGCGTACCCTATTAATGTATGATAAGGGTTGACTTGTCATGAAAGCTTCGCCACACTCCCTGCAAACATAAGGCTTCTCCCCTGAGTATGTCCTCTGGTGTTTGATAAGATGTGACTTCTGGTTAAAGCCTCGCCCACACTTCCTGCAAATATAAGGCTTCTTTCCCAAGTGTATCCTCTTATGTATGATGAGGGTTGACTTGTTATGAGAGCCTCACCCACACTCCCTGCAAATATAAGGCTGCTCATCTTAGTGTGTCCTCTGGTGTTTAACGAGATATGACTTCTGGCTAAAGCCTCACCCATACTTCCTGCAGACATAAGGACTCTCCCATGAGTGTGTTCTCTGGTGTCTGATGAAGGATGACATATTGCTAAAGCCTTGCCCACACTTGCTGCAAAAAAAAAATAGGGCTTCTCCCCAGAGTGAGTCCACTGATGTCTATTAAAGATGGACTTACTTCTAAAGCTCTTCCCATACTCCCTGTAGAAATAAGACTTCTATTCTGCATGTGTTCTCTAATGTTTGTTGAGGTTGGACTTCCAGTTAAAGGTTTGCCTATACTCACTGCACTCATATGGCTTCTCCCCTGAGTGAATCCTCTGGTGAATAGTAAAGCTTAAAATATGACTAAATCCTCAGCAGCACTCGCTGCACATGTAAGGCTTCTACAATGAGTGTCCAATGGTGTCTGTTAAGGGTTGACCTATTTTTTTTTATTTTTTTGAGTTGGAGTCTCACTCTGTTGCCCAGACTGGAGTGCAGTGGCCTCTCCCGGCCA
>NW_007253429.1:225723-248408 GCF_000164805.1 Carlito syrichta
GTCTCGAACCCACGGACTCAGGCAATCCACTCACCTCAGCCTCCCAAAGGCACGGGATTATAGGCTGAACGACAAAGCCCGGCTTGATCTATTTTTAAAGCATCAGCCACACTCACTGCATACATAACTTCTCCACTATGTCTGATGGTGTCTGTTGAGAGCTGACCTGTTTTTAAAGTCCTGCCCACAGTCACTGCAAACATAGGGCTTCTCCCCTAAGAAGGCCCTTGAGTTTCTAATGAAGTTTGATTCCAGGCTATAGTCTGGCTCACGTTCTCTACAGTTGATTGCTCCAAATCTCGAGGCTTATAATTCCTTCATTCCTTTGTCTGATTGCACAGGGCTTACCCTTTGGGCCAAGTGGGACTCTATTTCTACCACCATGTTGCCTTCTCTAGGATATACTGACTGTCCTTGGAGTGGGTTGAGGAACGCCCTTAATGTCTCTCTCTCTCTCCTCTGTCCTTGCAGACCAGGGTTTGAAGCACCTTTTCTCTCTTGGTCTTCTGCATTTCCACTCCAGCAGTTCTGATCAGAATACTGGTGCTCCTGTGCTTTCTGATGTCCTGAGCTGGAATTCCCCAGATGGGAGTGATTTTCTGTGCATAAGTCCCAGAAGATTTAAAGCACATGTTGGCTGAGGAATTGCTGACAGGAGGAGACCAGAAGGCAGGAAGAGCAAGGGTAGATTCCTGGCCTTGGTTCTGCTGACGAAAGAAAGTTTTCAGTTAGAGAAGCCATCAGTGAGACTGCTGGGCTGTTCTGCCTTGTCTTAGGACAGAGAGTATCCTACTTCCACAACTGTCATTGGCAATATAATTTACTTCTGACCAATAATTCTTTTACATTTCATTTTTATGTACCACATTTTCCACTGCAATCCAGAAAATCCACACCAAAATAATTTTAACATAGATTTGTAATTAGATGCTACCATTAACTTTGTTGAATGTGATAGTGATATTATGATTATTTAAGAATCTATCTTTAATTTTTAGAGAAATGTGACACATTTAAGGCTACAATATCATATTTCAGATTATCTTCAACATATTTTGGCAAAAAAAGAAGGGGAGAATAACCCAGTGGGTAATATATTAATAGCTATTAAGTCTAAATGGTTTGGGTTCCTCCTTGATCCCCTTAGCTCCATGATCCTTATTTCTTTTTTTTTTTTTAAATTAGAGTCTCATTCTGTACCCCAGGCAGGAGTGCAGTGGTACACTTATGGCCACTGCAGCCTCAATCTGCTGGGCTCAGGTGATCTTTCCACCTCAGTCTTCCAAGTAGCTGGAACCACAGGCACACACCACCATGTCCAGCTAATTTTTTTGATTTATTGTAGAGATGAGGTCTTGCCAAGTTGCCCAGGCTGGTCTCAAACCCCTGAACTCAGGCAATCCTCTCACCTCAGCCTCCCAAAGTGTTGGGATTACAGGCGTGAGCCACCATGCCCAGTTCCTCATTTCTTCTATAAGATTCAGCTTAAACTTCTGTCTTGCAGTAAATTATACTTTGGTCACAATATTTACTATTTCTCCCCACTGAGCCCATCTCTGAAGGATTATCCTTCTCACCACAGTGACATCAAACTTGGTTGTGGGATTTGCTTTGGCCAGTGAAGGTTAGTGGGAAGTTAGTGCACTTTCAAACAAGTTTTAGGAACCACAGTGTAGTTCCATCATTGCCCTTTTCCCCTATACCTCAAGAACCCTGTGACTCAGATAGAGTCTGTTCCTTTTGCTTAGATCCCAGAATCAACAGAATTGAGCCACACCTAAGCTGCATATAAGAGGTAACATAAAAGAGAAATTAACATCTGCCACTGTAGGCCACTAAAGAACTGGGGTTGATTGTTATCACAGTATTATCTAGTCTAAGCTTAATAAAGTATCTTCCCTGTGAAAGCTTTAAAAATTATTTCAAGGATATTTGAACCATTTATTTCTAATAGTGCCCTTAAAGAACAGATGCTATATCACTGAATATGTGAAGAAACAGAAAAAGAGACTAGTTTAGGAGGAAAAATAGTATACTCTCAATTTCATCTAAGTTGGAGAGTAAACTTGTGATATTTTGCAGACAAGTAGAAATATGAAGATAAAACACAGATTAGATAGTGATAGAAAATGGGTTCATTATAATACATGATGAAAATCATTAAAGTTCACAAACTGTTAAAGGGTTTGAATACAGACACAGAAAAAAGTATGTGACACTAAGTCCTATGGCTCCTACAGTTAAAAAACAAAACAAAAAAAAAGAAAGCCCCAAAAAGAGACATGAGTCTGGAGAACCACAGGATGTTATGGTGTCAAGCAAGACAAAAGAAACAATTTTAAGAAATGCAATTGGAATCCAGGCTTTGAATGTCATGATTGATTTAAACAAGGTCATTGTATCATTTTCCTCTAAACCAGTGAAATGTATTAACTGTGGGAGAAAGAATATGACCAGGGAAAAATAAAAACATCTAATTAGACTGACTACCAAAAAATAAATCAAAACACACAGACCGTGGGCCAGGCAAGGTGGCTCACGCCTGTAATCCCAACACTTTGGGAGGCAGAGGTGAGAGAATTGCCTGAGCCCAGGGGTCTGAGACCAGCCTAGGCAACATGGCAAGACCTTGTATCTACAATAAATCAAAAAGTAGTTGGGTGTGGTGGTGTGCATCTGTAGTTCTAGCTACTTGGAAGACTGAGGTGCAAGGATCGCCAGAGTCCAGCAGGTTGGGGTTATGATAGCTGTGAGAATACCACTGCACGCCAGCCTGGGTGATAGAGTGAGACTCTGACTCAAAACACACACACACACACACACACACACACACACACACACACACACACACACACACAACCATTAAAAAAAAAGTCAAAAAATAATAAAAAATCAATTTAAAAATTATTATTATTATTATTTTACTTATTATTATTAGATGCAGGTTGAAATAATGAATCTACATGGAATTAGATACAGCCATTCCGAAGGGGACAGTTCAAACCACAGGGAATTAGGTAATCCTTCAGTCTCAACATTTCAAGTAGCTGGAACTACAGGCATGCGCCACTACGCCTGGCTATTTTTTGGTTTATCGTAGAAATGAGTTTGCCAAGTTGCCCACGCTGGTCTCAAACACCTGTGCTGAGGCAATCCTTTCAGGCTGATAGCAGCTGAGATTATAGGCATGAGTCACTGCACTGGCTTAGTTATACTTTTTTAAAAATGGTTACTAGGATATTTAAAATTATCTTTGTGGTTCACATTATTTTTCTACTAACTACACAGTATGGATCTAGAACGAGTGGAAAACCATAGCCCATGGGGTCATCCAGTTCTCTGGGGGTTTTTCTGTTTGTTTTTGTGGAGTCAGAGACTCACTCTGTCGCCCAGGCTAGAATGCAGTGTCATGATTATTGCTACCACAGGTTTGACCTGCTGGGTTCAGGCGCTCCTTCTGCTTCAGCCTTATCCAAGTAGCTGAACCACAGGCACACAACGTCACACCAGGCTAATTTATTGATTTGTTATAGAGATGTGGTCTCACTGAGTTGCCCAGGTTTGTTTCAAATCCCTTGGGGTTCAGGCAATCTTCTCACCTCTGCCTCACATGTTGGGATTACAGGCAGATGTCAGGCACCATCTGTTTTTGTTAGTCTAGAGGCTAAGAATGGTTTTTACATTTTTTTAATGGTTAAAAAAAGTCAAAAGAGTAGTAATATTTCATGATACCTAAATATTAAATGAAATTCAAATTTCTGTGTCCATAAATAAAATTTTACTGAAACACAGCCATGCTAATCCATTCACATATTGTTTATGGCTGCTTTTGTACTACAAAAGGCAAAGTTGAGAGATTATAAGATCTGCAAAACTTTAAAGAGATACTGTTTGGTTCTTTACAGAAAACATTAGCCAACCCTTATCTAGAGTCATGCTGTAATTGATAGAATTTATCAACCTCAATCTAAAGAATCATGTAAGTTTTTAGACAAATGAAAAAGAAAAACAATTAGAGTTTATGAAACCCAAAGGTCACAAAAAATTTGATGCTTATTTTGAACTTCTGTTGCAGAAGGCAACTCTCACTACCCTCCCCCTTGTAAATGTGCCCCCAGCCTCACTGGCCTCCTGGTACTTCCTTATAATGGGCAGGCACATCCATTCCTTAAGGTCTTCACATCAACAATTCCCTCCACCTGAAATGCTCTTAGAAACCTAGAGTTCGAACTTCCTCACCACATTATGTTTCTTCTTCACTGATTTCAAATTCTCAATTATAAAATTCAACCAGTTACTCTGTCACACTCAATACTCACTGATCCTGTTTTATTATTATCTTTTACTATATAGCAGTTATCACCCTATAACACACGATATTATACTACCCCTATATATGAAGCTTTCTGTTTAGTGTCTGTTTCCTTACACTGGAAAGCAAGCCCAATGGATTACTATTTCAAGAAACTGTCACTGAATTAATGAAGGAAAAGAACACCGCCTCACCCAATAACTGCAGATTCCTGTAATTCTCCAGCATCACTTCTTTGTACAGATTCCTCTGCTCTGAGCTCAGTCTTTCCCATTCTGCTTCAGTGAAGATCACAGCCACATCCCTGAATGTTACTGGTACCTACAAACAAGAAGTCAATTAGTGCACAGCAAGCTGCTATCAATCTTCATTGTGTAAAGAGCATAGCTGTTGGCTCTGCAGAGTCTGGATACATAAGAAGTTAACATAATTCTTTTCAGAGTATATTATTCTCCACATGAAGTTCTAGGCATTACTCTGTGCCTAGCTTAGTGTTAAAGCCTGTGAGGAGCAAAAAGGATGCACAAAACACATTCCAGGTCCTTTAACACTGGAGAAATGATTTGTGAACCAATCTGAAAACTTCAAGTGGTATTCAGGACAACCACCATGAGGATTCATACTGAAGGATTTCAGAGATGGAAAGACAGAGGACAGGCTGGAAAAGACAAAAAGCATCATGGACTTGGGACTTCTGCTGTGCAGAAGGGAGTAGGAAAGATTTAGAGGAGACAATAGAAGAAAACTTTGACTGTTGGGAGCCAGCCTTGAAGGCCCACCTGATTGACAGGGTCCTGGTGGGCCGAAGACCCTGGGCTGCAGGGCGAGCCCGGGAAGCTGAGGCCCTTCTGTGTTCCACCTTTGCTGTTTAGTACCGCCGAAGAATTCTGTGCAGTCGTGGAAGAAGAAAATGGCATGTTTATGTGAAGTACTCACAGCTAACCTGAGAATGTCATGGTTTATTTTTCCATTTCCCACTATGCTGTTTGGCCTTTTCTAACAAATGCAATGGTTAAACTCTGAAGCACATCAAAAATGCTTTCTTTCACTTGGTTATAAGTTACTAGGTATTGTTTGAGTAAAAATGATACAAGTATATACACTCCTTATTTGATTTAGAATTATGTAGTTTAGTGTTTAGACATAAGGTTTTTTAGAAGTACAAGTTTATAGTAAGTTCATTATGAATTCATTATAAGTCCTACACTTATCTAGGAGTTATGTAGGTAATTTATAACACTGTTTTCACAGATTTAGGATGAAGATTAATTGTTAAGGTTTTTACTTAATTCAATAGTTAAAATTCTAAGTTAATGTTTATAGAGTGGGTTTTCACTGAATTCATAATATACTAATTGGATACTTTTATGATAAATTAACTCCTTGGGGGCCTGGGAAAACATCACTAAAAGTTTCTTTTGAGTTTTCTTTAGAAATAAACACTGCAGGATAAGAGAAAAGTAATGAAGACACCTGGACAAGAAAGGTAATTAAAAAGTTTTGAAGGTCATAAAAGCCCCAGAGAGAAAAACTCCTGACACATGGAGAAATGTGCACTTGGAAACTTTCTTGAGACATTTCAAGGACTATAATTCGGGACTCTGAACTAAAACTATCATTTTTGGCTTTATGATAAAGACTCATTAACTAAAAGTAGATAGTGTTCTTGGTTTGTTTGTCGCTTCTAGACCACTAGATGGTGGTAACTTTTAAAGTATATGTACATGAAGGAATTTTCTTTGTCTTGCCCCTTTACGAATGGTATAAAAGCTCTGTGTTAACTAACATTAAACTGTCATCTGTTCAGCAAGCAGGTGTCCGAGTATATTATTTTCATCTTTCACCTATCCGTCTCTCCTTCAGGAAACTTCATGACCCGGCAGGGGCTGGACCCCCTCACTTTAACGACAAAGAAAAATAAGTAAACAAATGAGGTCCACCCATGAGCATTTTCCTTTTTTTTTTTCTTTTGCATTAAAAAAAAATTTATTTCTATTTTAGAGTTGTAGGTATATGTTAGGATCTGCTACATAAGTGAATTGCATGTGGTTGAGGTTTTGGTTTCTAGCAAGTCCTCTCTTGCCCTGGTAAAACTGAGCTATGTATACAATCCAGTAATACCACTTCTGGCAATATACCCAGAGGAACATAAATCACTCTACCAAAAAGACACCTGCACAAGTATGTTCACTGCAGCACTATTCACAATAGCAAAAACATGGAACCAACCCAGTTGCCCACTGAAAGTGGTCAGGATAAAGAAAATGCAGTACAGATACAAGATGGAATACTACACAGCTATAAAGAAGAATAAGATCACATCTTCTGCAGCAACATGGATGCAACTGAAGACCATCTAAGTGAACTATCACAGAAACAAAAAACTGAACACCACATGTTCTCACTCATGAGTGGGCCCTAAACATTGGCATGACCATTTTCGAAAAGGTCAGGTTGCAAACGGGATCTATAAAATCCCTGTGTTAGCTTGGCATGGTGGCTCATGCCTGCAATCCCAGCACGTTGGGAAGAGGAGACGAGAGGACTATCTGAGCCCAGAGGTTTGAGACTAGCCTGGGCAACTTGGCAAGACCTCGTCCCTACAATAAATTAAAAAAAAAAAAAACCTAGTGTTTTGCCTACATATTTTTAACAACCTTTTCTCAATAAAGCCCTAATGCTTTCCTCAACTACTTAAATGTTGACGACCTTTTCCCTTCCCAACAAAGAGAATATACATCTGTCCTCTGGGAAATTATTCATCGGTTCAGAAATAAAAAAATGTAACCCTACTCACCAGTATTTGGGGCTTTCCCTCCTTTTCTTAGAAGCAGTCAGTACAGTTAGAAGGCAAATCTACATGTCCGTAGTTCCAGTTACTTGGAAGGCTGAGGCAGAAGGATTGCCTAAGCACAGCAGGTCAAGGCTGCGGTGGCCATGAGCGTGCCACTGCACTCCAGCCTGGGAGACAAAAGTGAGACTCCAACTCAAAAAAAAAAGAAGAAGAAGGCAAACCTAAAGGTAGAGAAACCAGACCTCCCATTATGCTCTTGGAGTAGCTTTTCTGAGCCTAGGAAAGGAGGAAGTACTCACTTTACTCTGATGTGACTCTAAAGCAGTCTTAGGTGATCCCGGAGTATGGTCCCCTCTTTAATTTTTTTTTTTTTTTCCAGTTGGAGTCTCACTCTGTCACCTACACTGGAGTGCAGTGGCATGCTACTGGCCACCACAGCCTCGACCTGCTGGGATCCGGTGATCCTTCCGCCTCAGCCTTCCAAGTAGCTGGAACTACAGGCGCATGCCACCACGCCCAGCTAAATTTTTATTTACTATAGAGACAAGGTCTTGCCAAGTTTCCCCAGCCTGGCCTCAAACCTGTGGGCTCAGGCAATGCACTCACCTTGGTTTCCCAAATTGCTGGGATTACAGGCTGAGCCACTGAGCCCGGCTGGCCCCCTCTTTACCTTTCCAGGCGCTAAGCAATTCTCACCTTTTGCCTTATGATTTTGAGTCCATTTCCTCACGATCTCCACATTTTCCCCATTCTTTGAAGGTAAAATCTTCACCTGGTCTTGCTCACCCAGTGCAGAAGGATCAGACAGCATCATAGCCCCAGAAGTGGCCCAGTCCTGAAATCCTGCCAGAGGGCCAGGTAGATGTTATTTCATCTCATGATGGATTTCTGGTGTGTGGGGTGACTTTTTCCAACCTCAATTGCAAAAGCCCATTCTGTTTCCGTGCAGCTAGGACCTGTGGGATAGAGAGGCAATTGACATTGCTGGGGCCTTTATTGGAGGCCCTAAGCCTATGCCTCTTCAACAGGGATTCTGTCCTCTCACACACTCAATCAACAAACATGGAGTCTCCATCTACAGGGGTTCCTGAATTTTCTACCTTTACTCATTCTGCCTTCATTTCTAGGCTGTCAAGTCTGTCTTATGCCACCCTCCCTTAGCTTTCAAAATTTACAACTTCTTCCACCTCTGTACCTCAGATTCAAACTCCATGTCTTGGCTTCGTCTCTGCTACTGAGAACCTGAGTCAAGAGAAAAGAAAGAAAATAATATGCTGCTTGTGGACAAGGAACCTCTGAATGTCTCCTTCCACACCAATCAGAACATGCAGAACTCAGCTTCTGACTGGACTGGCCCATCTGTGTTCAATTCCTTATGTCTCTGCACTCTAGGAGTTTAGAGGATCTAAACTGAGTCCTTCTTACTTAAGGGAGAGCTCCAGATCTCACAATGATCCTGAAATGATAACCCCCACCTGCCATTTCTATATATGGAGACCACATCACCTCATCAGACATGTGCATTTGTGTCTCCTCATGGGCCAAAGTCAAAGTACTCCACTTACGTGGTCCTAAAGAAGGCAGGTGGTATTAAGAGCTATGACACCTTCAGAAGCCCCTCAGACACTGTCCAGGATCTCAGCCCAAATGACTACAGGTCTACTGTTGCCTTATAGGACTAGCTGGGTTTCTCTTGAGAAACTTGTGATTAATACCCCAACACCATAGGCAGAGATGATCACTCCCTCTTCTGTCCAAACTAGGCATCTCACCTTAATCATACCATATTGCAATTTCTCTGTTTACATGTTTGTCTTTATTAAAATGTAAGCTTCTTATAAGAACGGCACTTTAGACTTTTTTTGCTAATCTAATCCTTGTGATTAGGTCAAAATAGGCCGTGGTGGTAGATTTTATATTTGTTCCCAATTATTTGTTTCTCTACAAAAGAATTGTTCTTTCCTGCCACTAGCATCAGGCTTGACTTTCTGAAAGGCCTTGGACAATGAATGTGAGTGAAAGTGAGTGTCATTTCTTTTTCTTTTTGAGGTAGAGTCTCACTCTGTCCCAGGCTGGAGTGCAGCACACTCATGGACACCCCATATCAACCTGCTGGGCTCCGGCGATCCTTCCACCTCAGTCTTCCAAGTAGCCGTAACTACAGGTTCGCGCTACCACATCTAATTTTTTATTTATTGTAGAGACAAGGTCTCGCCAAGTTGCCCAGGCTGGTCTCAAACCTGCAGACTCAGGCTCACCTCAGCTTCCCAAAGGGCTGGGATTACAGACTGAGTCATCCAGCCCAGCCGACAGTGCCATTTCTAAGCACTGCATTAACTCTACCATTTCTCTTGATCTGAGCATGTTCCCCAAAGGGACTGTGGTCCTACTGTAAAAGGTCATGGTACAGAGCTAAAGCTAACCTACAAAAGAATAAGACTGGGTGTGAGGTTAGATTGCTGTATGAACTATTGAGATTTCGGAGTCATGTGTTATAACAGTACAACTAATAAAGATAGCTCTCTTATTCCCACTAATACTAATGTCTGTAGCTAACATTTATAAACCAGGGACTGAACTAAGCACAAACTTTTACAACAAAGCCAAGAGGTAGATATTGGTGTTCTTTCCATCTCACAGAGGAGGAAATTGACGCACTAAGAGATTTGTTTATTTGTTCTCAAAATTACGCAGCTATCAAGTGTCAGAGTCAGGTCTAGAATCTAAAATTCTCATTTCAAGGCCCTTTTTCTTTACCACTGCCTAAAATAATGCCCACTGAACAGATGACTCAATGAAAGGGCAAAAAGTAAGCAGATATGGTAGAAATTCACCCAAAAGGCAGGATCTTCAGAGTGTAGTGAAGAAAGGGGTCTATATCAGTCAAATGGGCTGAGCTGTTCTAACAAACAACCTCCCCCAAAAATCTCAGTGGCTTAATGTAATGAAGGCTATTTCTCACTCAGGTTCCATGTCTATCCATTTGTCAACTGTAATTGTGCTCAAAGTCCTCTTAACTCCAGGACTAAAGCTAACAGTGCAGTCACTATTGGAAAATGGCCAGAAGTGCTCAAGGGAGATATGTGATGGAGAATACGCAGGCTCTTAAACATTCTACCCAAAGAGACAATTTTATTCATGTCTCATTAGCAAATCCAGTCTCAGTGTCACTCCTGAGTTCAACAGAGTAGGCCATATACCTATAAGGAGAGGCCACATGGAGGAGATGTCAGAATATCTGATGAATAGTGAAATATACTACTACAAGGGTTCAAGCTCATAAACTCATTCTCACCCAGTCCCAGTCTCCACTATTAATTGAAACTTCAAGGTGCTAGGATCTATGGCTCTGCCTAGAAGACAAAAATAAAGGACCCAGTCCCCAAACCTGCCACACCAAAAGACATCACTTTCACATAATTTTATTGGCAGGTCTAGCAAAACTTTGAGAAACAGGTAATTTTTGTAATGAATATTAAGTGCTCCAAACATTTTTTTAAAATGCCTCCTTGAGGTGAACGGATTGCCTGAGCCCGTGGGTTCAAGGCCCGCCTGGGCAACTTGGTGAGACCTCATCTCTACAATAAATCAAAAATTAGCCGGGCGTGGAAGCGCGCGTCTGTAGTTCCAGCTACTTGGAAGGCTGAGGCAGAAGGATCGCCGGAGCCCAGCAGGTCGAGGCTGAGCGGCCACTGCACTCCAGTATGGGCGACAGAGTGAGACTCCAACTCAAAAAAAAAAAAAAAATGCCTCCTAAGTCATTCATCGAAGACGCCAAAAGCAAGAGCACAAAAGAAAAAGAAAAAGTAGAGGTTAATTCTATTTATAAAAATAGATGGAGACCCTGAGCTCCTCATAATACTACAGAAAAGGGATTGACAGTAGTAGGACACTGCCAGGGGAAAGAGGGGGCACATAACATCAATAAGGGTGCCTAATCCTAATCCAGGCAAAGTGAGGTCTAATTGGAGGCCCCAAACTTCACCTGTACTATAACCACTTATGTGTGCAATCCTGACTTGTACCCACAACTTTAAAATAAAATTTTTAAAAATTAAACAAAAATGATAAAAAACCCTAAATATAAAGCACTAGCAAGCCTAATCCAGCTGTATTTTATAGAAACAATACATCATGACCAAGTAGATTTTATGCAAAGAATGGCAGGTCAGTTTCATATCAGAAAATCTATTGGAGGGAAAACTTCCATTCTTCTTCCACTAAACTGATAAGGTATCAGTTTACCTGAGAAAATATTCTTTTTAAAATATGATACAATTATTATCATTTTTCTGTTTGCTTCCATTAAACTGATAAGGTATCAGATTTACCCGAGAAAATCTTCTTGTTAAAATATGATGCAATTATTATCATTTTTCTGTTTGCTTCATCACCTCTATCCATATATATATGTATGTGAGTATTGGATGTTGAATGTAGCAAGCAGGCCTTTCAACTTTTCTGTATGCATAAAAATGTCCTAAGAAAATGCTGGGGGAAATGGGATCTAAGAAGACTTAAATATTAGCAAAATATATAATTAGGTTAAAAAAGGAACTTATATCTGCTTATTGCTGTTTACAAGAGAAATCAATTGACCTGTCATTTGTGAACACTGAAGTTCAAAGCTGCAGTGAGCTATGATCATGCTACTGTAACACAGCCTGGATGAGAGTGAGACCCAATTGAAAAAAAAAAAAAAAAGCAAGACAAATATTTGAAAGTGCATAATCTTCTTCAGGCTTCTATGGAATTACAGAAAAGTCAGGTTAAAGAGATCTCCACTTTCCAGTCAACTGTCTGACATAAAACATGAACATCCCAACTTTCTCTAAATTCTTGGTCAGGTATTTTTTCTCAAGAGTGCTCTAGCTATTACATTATTTATTTGGTCCCGATGTAAGTAATGCAATTAAGAAAAAATTTTAGAGATGAAGTCTCGCTATGTTGCCTAAGTTGGAGTGTAGTGGCTATTCACAGACATGATTATAGTGCACTGCAACCTGGAGTTCCTGTCCTCAAGCAATCCTCCTGAGTTGCTGGGATTTCAGGCATGTGCCAGTACACCAAGCAGTAACATATATGTTTTATTTTTTATTTTTTTATTTTTTGAGTTGGAGTCTCATTCTGTCGCCCAGGCTGGAGTACAGTGGCATGCTTACAGCTACCACAGCGTCGACCTCTGGCGATCCTTCTGCCTCAGCCTTCCAAGTAGCCAGAACTACAGGCGCATGCTACTGCACCCAGTTAGTTTTTTGATTTTATTGTAGAGATGAGATCTGCCAAGTTGCCCAGGCTGGTCTCAAACTCATGGGCTCAGGCAATCCACTCGCCTCTGCCTCCCAAAGTACTGGAATAACAGGCTAAGCCACCAAGCCCGGCTGTTAATGTAGATGTTTTAAAGTGCTCTGGTCCAATATCAGTCTGGTAAAAAATGGCAACACAAACTGGGTAACTAAGGAGAGATTACCAAAGGGACTATTTACAAAGGCGTGGGCAGGATTAGTAATACCAAAGGTCGCTGTAATACCATGGATACTCACAACAGCAAAGGGTCTTTACCAACACCAGGTCTAAAGGTGGAGGGAACAGTTACCAGAATCAGGAGCTAGAGTCATATAGAAGGGATGCCTGACAGATGTTTTGGCCTTCAGAAGTTTTGGCCTTCGGCAGAGGTACACAATTAACTAGGGTGACCCAGTAAGGATAGAGCCAAGGGAATGAACAAACAATAAGAGAGGAGGGAACTCTGGGAAGTTAGAAATGCTATCTGAAGCCGGGTTCGGTAGCTCAGCCAGTAATCCCGCGCCTTTGGGAGGCTGAGGAGAGTGGATTGCTTGAGCCCGCGGGTTCGAGACCTGCCTGGGCAGCGAGACCTCATCTCTACAATAAATTTAAAAATCAGCCGGGCGAGGTAGCGCATGCCTGTAATTCCGGCTACTCGGAAGGCTGAGGCGGAAGGATCGCCGGAGCTCAGCAAGTCGAGGCTGCGGTAGCTGGGAACGGCCACTGCACTCCAGTCTGGGCGACAGAGTGAGACTCCAACTAAAAAAAAAAAAAAAAAAAAAAGAAATGCTATCTGAACCAAGTCTCCTTCTAAAACAAATGAGTAATTATGGGATATTCTAATACTATTAACCTTGTGAGCTAGAGAAACAGGATTTTTGGTGTAGACCCAGTAATCCTGATTTTGAACTGGAAATATATGTATGAACTTCTGAAGTATTTCTTAACTCTGTCTACTGCAAAAGCCTAGAAACAGTGATCAATTCAGTTGCAGTGATAATGCCCGGATGTAGTCTATGTTTTGATCTGAGTGTTCACTTTATACTAATTCATCACACTATCCATATCATATCTTCTGTGTGGTTTTATTTCCTGTCCTTTATTTTATAATAAAAATTGAAAAACTACAAAGGCACAGAAAATAAAACTGTGAGGTTAATGCAGCAATAGATAGATGAATAGGAAAAAATAAAGTCCAGAAAGAGACCCACGTATATTTGGAATTTTTAGTGTATAGCAAAAATAGCATCTCAAAAAGATCAGGAAACAGTCTCTTCACAAAGGGTTTAGACAAACTGCTATCCAACTGAAAATTATATTTTTAGCTTACATCTTACAGAAAAATAAATTCCCAGTAGAGTAAGAGTTAATCATTAGAAACAAAAATGTAGACACATATAGGAGAATATAAATTAAATAAAAAATTAAAACTACTAGAAGAATACATAGGAAACGAACAGAGGTTACTATGGAAAATAACACTGACTATGGAAAACAAAACCGTCTTTACAGTCTTTGACATGACTGTGTCCAAGAATCCAAAACAAAACAGCAAAAAAACCAAAAAGCAATAAATGAATTTCAACTTAGCAAGGTGGTGGACAGAACACAGGACATGGGGGGGTCTGGATGCAAACATCAATTGTAATTTAAATACTAATCAGAAACAATTGGAAGCTGAAAATTAGAAAAACATTTTCAAAAGCATTAAGAAACATAAAATGCATAGGACTTAATTTTAAAAGAGACACATAAATGCTCTACACTGAGATCTACAAAATATTTACTTGGAGAAAGTAAAGACCTACGTAAAGGCTGGCAAGGTGGCTCACACCTGTAATCCCAGCACTTGGGAGGCCAAGATGAGAGGATTGCTAGAGCACAGGATTTCGAGACCAGTCTAGGCAACATAGCAAGACCTCATCTCTACAAAAAAATTTTTTAAAAATTATTCAAGCATGGTGGCACATACCTGTAAAGTCCCAGCTACTTAGAAGGCTGCTGTAGAAAGATCACCTTAGTCCAGGAGTTCAAGGCTATGAGGAGCAGTGATCATGCCACTGCACTCAGCCTGGGCAACAACAGAGTAAGACCCTGACAAGAAAAAAAAAAAGACCTAAATAAAGAGATACATACCAAGTTTGTGGGATAGAAAAAAAATCAGTATTCTTGAGAAGTCTTCTACCTAAATTGATCTATAGATAAAATGCAATCCCAATCAATATTTCAGAAGATTATTTGCACAGAAAAGTTAGTTGATTTTTAAAACTGGAAATTAATAGGACCTTGAATAGCAAAGACAACCTGAAAAAAGAGGAATAAAGCTAGAGAACTTATGGTATATTATTTCAAGACTTAATATACAGCTGTAGTTATCAAGACAGTATGTTGTTGATATAAGAGTGAACAAATAGATTCATGGAAAGAAGAGGTTTCCAGAAATAGACTCACACCTATGAGGACAAGAGTTTCTTTTTTTTTATATTGTCTCACATATATTGGGTAATGTGCTGATATAACAAGGTTTCAGAGAAGCAAATCTCATACATTTGCATGAAAATGCAATCATCATCCTTATGAACTACAACAGGATCAAGAGTTTCAACACAGGCAAACATAACATTTATCAAAGCAATTCAATAGTAAGAGGAGGGCTATTTAACAAATGTGATGTAACAAGTATTATCTCAAACCTCAAAGTATCAAACCATACACAAAAATTAACTAAAGATAGTTCATAAACCTTAACACAGAAGCTAAACTTCAAGCTTCTAAAAAAATAATTGGAGAATATCATCATAATTTTGGAGTAAGCAAAGAATTCATAAATAATTCTCAAAGAATTCTTAAACAAGACAAATTCTAACTATGAAGAAAGTGATCTCATTTTTGCTGCTTGAAAACCACCATTAAGAAAATGAAGACAATCCATAGATTCAGAGAAAATCTTGGCAAAACAGATGACAAATTTTATATATGTGTGTGTGTGTGTGTGATACATATAGAAAGTAATAAACAATTCAAATGGGCAGAAGATTTGGATAGACCCTTCAGAAAAGAAGATACACAAAAAGCCAACAAGCACATGGAAATATCATCAACATCAATGATCATTAGGGAAAATATTAAAAACACAATGAGATACCACTACACACTGACATGAAAATGAGCAAAAACAAAAAGAGTGACAGTTTTAAATGGTGGCAAGAATACAGGGCCAGGCACTGAGAGCGTTAGATGGTACAACCACTTAAACTGGTAGTTTCTTAAGAAGTTACTTCCTGCCGGGCGTGGTGACCCATGCCTGTAATCCCAGCATTTTGGAAGACAGAAGCAAGAGGACTGCCTGAGCCCAAGGGTTCGGACCAGTCTGGGCAACTTGGCAAGACTTCATCTCTACAATAAATTTTTTTTAAAAATTAGCCAGATGTGGTGGTGCATTCCTATAGTTCCCGCTACTCGGAAGGCTGAGGTGGAAGAATCACCTGAGCTCAGCAAGTTAAGGCTGCAGTGGCCGTGAGTGTGCCACTGGTCTCCATCCTGAGCAGCAGAGTGAGACTCAAGACTAAAAAACAACAACGAAAAGAAGTTACTTCCCAAGTGAAGTAAGAGAATTTAGTAAATTTATCTAAAAGGAATGAATACAAGAAGACTCAAACAAGAATGTTCACAGCTGTTTTATTCATAATAGCTTCAAACTAGAAACAATCCCAATGTCCATAAACGGGAAAAGATACAAAGCATGAAAAGGACAAAATATTAGTACAGAAAAAATTATACAGGTGAATCTCAAAACATGTTGCTTCAAAGCCTGATACAAAAGAGCACACATTATATTCCATCTGGATGAAAGAACAGGTAAAAATATTTTGTGGTGACAAAAATCAGAACAATGGTTACCTTAGGAGATAGATAAGAAAATGCTGGAACAGGAAGGGCACAAAAAAAGTTTTCTGGGGTGATGGAAAGGTTTTTTGTGTTTTTTTTTTTGAGTTGGAGTCACAATTCTGTTGCCCAGGCTACAGTGCAGTGGCATGCTCTTGGCTACTGCAGCCTCAACCTGCTGGGTTCAGGTGATTCTTCCACCTCAGCCTTCCAAGTAGCTGGAACTACAGGCACTGTGCTACCACACCTGGCTAATTTTTTGGTTATTGTAGAGATGCGGTCTCGCCAAGTTGCCCAGGCTGGTCTCAAACCCATAGGCTCAGGCAATCTTCTCACCTCAGCCTCCCAAAGTGCTGGAATTATAAGTGTGAGCCAACACGCCCAGCCCTGGAAAAGTTCTATAGGCTGACTGAGATGGTGCTTACTTTGAAGTACATATCTGTCAAAATTCATTGAAATATACACTTAATAAGATCTATGAATGTTATTGTATGAGAATTATAACTGCTGTTTAAAAAAATTTTTTTAATCCTATTCAGAGATGCATAATGTGGTAATGTATTTATAAAAGAAATGACATGACATCTAAAATCAGGTTTAAAATAATCCAAAAAAATAAGGCAGGGGAGGGGAAAGTGGTATGTGAAACAACCTTGAACATGAGTTGATTATTCTTGATGCTGAATGATAGAGTCATAGCATGCAATTGAAAATTTCCATTATGCCAAATTAACCACAAAAAAAGCCATTAGTTATCTAATTTTTGTTCTTATATGTTTTTAACTGAGAATGAAAGTCTTCTGGCAGCAACTGAATGCTCCAAAGAGGTGGTGAAGAAATTAACAGTGCAACCCCCGTCCATCAGAAGTAACAACAGGCTAGGTGCAATGGCTCACACCTGTAATCCCAGAACTTTGAAAGGCTAAGGAGAGAGGATTACTTGAGCCCAGGGGTTCCAGGCTATCCCAGGCAACAGAGCAAAACCTCACCTCTACAAAAATATTTTAAAAATTAGCCAAGCATGGTGGGGCATAGCTGTAGACCCAGCTACTTTGGAGGCTGAGGTGGAAGGATCATCTGAGCCCAACAGCTCGAGGCTACAGTGAGCTATGATCGAGCTACTGCACTCCAGCCAGGGCAATTGCAACTCAAACAACAACAACAACACACAGAGGAGTCAGTCATATGTGAGCATAACTTTGTTTCTAAAAAGTCAGTTTGAAGAACACTAGAATATTACAGCTTTAGTATTATTTGTACTGGAGTTTTGGAATGGCTTCAGAAAGCTGGAACCCTAAAAGTAAAAGGCCAACTAACCTATAATTGACTATATTTATCATTTTGTTATTGTTTGCTCTAGAAATCCTAGAAAACTCCACACAGCTCTAGGCCCATGCTCCCTCTGGCCTGCAGGACACCTTATGTCAGCAAACACTTGCTCAGAATCTGCTGGGAGCTCAACACAGGGCTGATATCATTCAGACATCAGAAATACATGACAGAGCCCTAGATGCAGGGAGCCCAACCAAGGGGTGGAGACCCATCAGCAGGGCGGACCATAAACTGTCACATAAGGGTCATGGTACATGAGTGCTCTTCTTCTCTCCTCAGTTTTCTCATTGGCAGAACTTCCCCATCCTTGACCTCAGGGTCATCACTGATGCCATGCCTTCTGCCACAACTAACTAGTTACAAAGGCCTGCAAATTCTACTCCCGTGCTCTCTCCCAATTCCTCATCATCCTGTACCATCTGGGAAGCTACAACATCAGTGATAGCCTCCTGACCAGGGTCTCCACAGATCTCTCCCACATCCCAATACTCCTTATTCACTCCTCCCACAGGTAGCTCTACATGCTGTTGGCTGGGTGCCTACTGTGTATGGCAAATACTGCCACAAATGCAACTGAAAAAACACCTGCCCTCATGTAGCTGGCATTTTAGTAGGGGGATGATGGGCAAAAATAAAATATACTCCAAAAAGACACTATGTCAGGTAGTGATAAGTACTGCAAGGAAGAGAAAGATCAGGTGATAGGGGCTGGAGGGGTGGGAATTTTAAATAACAATGTTTAAGGAAAGCCTTTTAAAGGTGATTACTTGAGAAAAGATCTGAAATTTATGAAGGAGTGATTCATGTGGCCAACTGTGTCAACAGAACTATAAAGAAAAAAACCAAACCATTAAATACCCCAAGGCAGGAGTGAGCCCTGATGTTCTAGGGATAACAACTCCCCTGTGGCAGGAGAATGTGCGACAAGGTAGTGGCAGTCAAGAGCAACAGATCATGTGCAGACTTGCAGCATGCTGGTTTGGATCTGGAGTGAAATGAGAAGCCACTGGAGGATGAGTAGAGGAATAACAGGATTTGATTTATCATACACATTTCCAACAGAAGGACTGTTTTTTTTTTGTTTTTTTGAGTCGGAGTCTCCCTCTGTTGCCCAGTGGCATGCTCACAGTCACTGCAGCCTCAACCTGCTGGTCTCAGGGGATCCTTCTGCCTCAGCCTTCCAAGTAGTTGGAACTACAGGCACACGCCACCACACCCAGCTAATTTTTTGATTTATTGTAGAGACGAGGTCTCACCAAGTTGCCCGGTCTGGTCTCGGAACCCTGGGCTCAGGCAATCCTCTCACCTCAGCCTTCCAAAGTGCTGGGATTACCTGGCTAGGACTTTTGTTTTGTTTTGTTTTGTTTTTGAGTCAGAGTCTCACTCTGTCGCCCAGGCTAGCGTACAGTGGCACAGTGGCACACTCACAGCCACCGCAGCCTGGACCTGCTGGGCTCAGGTGCTACCAGGTAGGTTTAAATTGTCTTTACCAAAAATTAAAAATTAAATTACAGGCCTAATACCTGGGCCCCACCATAGGACAGAAGTGCTTTGGATTTTTATTTATTGTAGAAATGAGGTCTTGCCAAGTTACCCAGGCTGGTCTTGACAAGCAGCCTTCAGAAGACCCCTCCCTACCTAAACCCCTTAGAGTCCCAAGCCAAAGGTTTGGCCCCATCACATGAGGGAAAAGCAGACGAGAAAACAGGGAATCAGTAAAACTGGCCACCCATATAACACCCAAACCCGGATTTTTGCCGCAAAGCAGAGTAGCCACCTACCAAACGTCAAATCCTGGGACAACAGGTCCCAGAAAACAGACCTGCCCTCATTCAAAAAGCTGCCTAGATGCAGGCTACAGTGATGCAGTCCACCATTACTAGAAGACAAAACTTCCCTCACCACCACCCCCTAAAAAAAAACCCTAGGGACTCCAGACCCAAGACACTATCCCAGACCTCCAAAGATATTTTTAGCAAGTCAGGCCCACCTCCACCCGCCTCCTCCTAAACTCAACAAACGGAGGTACATCAAAATATGAAATGCCCTCCCTCCTACCCCCACCACTTACCTAATTACCACTTGGGACATATCCAGACATCCAAAGAACAACAAAAACAAAAACTTTCGCATTCACTATCAGCCCTGGGTTCCCACGACCACTCGCAGAGTCAGGACTCAAATAAACACGGCTTTTCCAAAAAGCACCCAGGGATAAACGGCCCTAGCTAAGACCCCACGCTGAGGACAGAGCAAGTAGTCTGTAGGGCCCAGGCGAAGTCATCCCCACAGGCCAAATAAGCCCCAGGGAAGGCCCTATTCAAAAGACTTTGGCACAGAATAGACAAACCCTCCTCTTTTTTAGACATTCGAGTTCCAGATCACTCTGACCCCAACCGGGGAATGCAGGTCCGCGGAGCGCCCGGCCACCCCGAGGTTCCCGGCTGTCCGAGTCTCACCCCATCCTCCCGCCCCAAGTGCGCGCCTCAAGTCGCGCTCCCTCCACCGAAAACGAAACATCCCAACCCGCCAGCCTCAGCTGCCCCAGCGCGCCGCCCCTTGCCCGTAGTTCCCACTTGCCACAATCTACCCCGAGTCCTAGCTTAAGTCCGGCCTCTCCCGACCCTCCTTCTCCCACAGGAAAGGGCATCCTGGGGCCCAGGACCCAGGCCGCCTAGCCTACCAGAGCCCGTGGGACGGGCCCATCCGCCATCGGCCGCCGACCTACCCAGAACCAGTTTCCAGCATCCTGCAGGCTCAGGCTCCGGCTCCTGCTGGCCGCCACGAGCTACTTCTGGGCCGTGCAGAAGTTATGGTACCAGGACAATGGCTCCTGCACCGACAGCCTCCCCGTCTCTTTTCTTAAAATTTTCACGCAGATAACAGGGTCAGCTCCCGAACGAAGACTCTGTATCTTCCACTCACTCTCCACAGGGGCTTCAGCCCCCAGAAGCCTTTGCGGCAGTTTTCCCACTTTCCCACTGGCTTCCGGATCCGGGGGCGGCGTGCTGAAGGCATTTCCGGTTGGCGAATCTGGGTGTCGCAAGAGTTTTGAGTTTGGGCTTTCCTACCTTGGTGGAGCGCTGTTTCCTGGGCTCCGGCTCCATAATGGAGATGTCTTACGCGAGCACCAGCTGGTTTGAATTCGTGTTGCCCGCGCACCCCTGGGGTCATCTCCATTATACGTGAGGGAGAGATACTGGGCAGAGCCGTCTTTTACACTCGCTCCCTTGCCCTCAACTTCCCGTGCTCTCCTTTGGGTGCCCTGTAGTCATTTTCCTGTTGTCGAAGTCCTCAGAGTTAATTACAGACTTTCATCCTGGAGAGTGGAAGCCTCACCCAGGCTGGAGTGTGACTCTCTGGCCTCTTATCTAAGATCCTGGTTGAGAACTGGGCTAACCGGTACCATCTTCACCACGGCAATTGGAGTTCCACAAAGCAGGCCTCCTTCAGCTCCTGGGAGGAGCGTTTAAATCGTAATGATGAGTAAAACCTAAATTGAATTTTCCCTGTAGCCAGAAGGGAAGTCAACCTGCCCTCCCTCCCTTAGAGTGTTTCCATGCCCCTTTTGATATGTATGTGATTCTTCTGAAAGGCTGGATAAGCGTTTTGCCAGCTTTACAAAGTAAGAATGTTTTTCTTAAAGGCCCCATGAGCCATTTCTTTGAAATGTAAACTTAAGGTCACCAAGGGAATTTAGCTTAAGTGCCTAGCTCCAAATTGCCTGTGATGTGCTTCCTAGTCAGGTTTAATATTATTCAATAATAAAACTGAGGCGGGTGTGTTGGCTCACACCTATAATCCCAGCACTTTGGAAGCCGAGAGTGGGAGGATTGTTTGAGCCCAAGAGTAAGAGACCAATCTGGGCAACACAGGGAGACCTTGTCTCTAGAAGAAAAAAAAATCGAAAAATCTAGCCGGTCATTGTGATGCACACCTGTAGTCCCACCTACTCAGGAGGTTGAGGTAGAAGGATTGCCTGAGTCTAGAAGGTCAAGGCTGCATTGAGCCATGATCATGCCACTGTCCTCCAACCTGGGTGACAAAGTAAGACCCTTTCTAAAAAAAGCAAAATGATAATAATAGGCCAGGCTCATGCCTGTAATCCCAGCACTTTGGGAGGCAGAGGTGAGAGGGTTCCTGAGCCTAGGAGTTTGAGAGCAGTCTGGGCAAACTGGTGAGACCTCATCGCACAATAAATCAAAAAATTAGCTGAGTGTGGTGGTGTGCACCCATAGTTCCAGCTACTTGGAAGGCTGAGGCAAAATAATCACCTAAGCTCAGCAAGTCAAGGATGCAGTGGCTGTGATCATGCCACTGCAGTCCATCATGGGCAACAGATTTAGATGCTGACTGGAAGATGATGATGATGATAATAATAACAATAATAATAAAATTGTTCTCTTTTCTACATTTGTGGAGGGGATTTTCTGGGTTGGCAGGAGATTTTATTTTTATATTTTTCAACAGCATCCCTCCTTCCACCTTATTTCTCTGCCTTCCCTGTGTCAGCCTTCTGAGTTCTTCAGTACTCAAGAGACAGATAAGATTGCCCTCAAGGTCACTGTGAGCCAGAAGATAGATATAAATTTCCTGAAATTCTGTCTTGGTTTTCATAGAATGGACCCATTGCCTTCTCTTGTCTTGGAGGCTGCCATGTTAGTAGTGGAAAGAATTCAGCTCTGGATATGGGACTCTCCCTCTCCATCCCTCCTTTGTGACTGTTATTCATTCTGTGAATAACCTACCATGGAACAATTTAAATAAAAATACAACAGAGCTGTTGTCAATGGGAAATCTGTCCTTTGTCTTTAATTTTGCTGAGAACCTAAAATTGCTCTAAAACCGATAGTTTGTTATAAAGATAGGAAAACTTCACAGTGTTTACTTGCTCTTCTCCCACTCACATCCCTGGATCTGTTACAGGCTGAGAAGGGGCTATTTTGGTTATGATTGATAGAAGTTTGGCACCAGTAATGACTCCACACCCGGTCTGAACCAAGAGATTTATTATAGGGGCAGTTACACGAAGGGACTGTAACCGAGGAAGGGCAAGAGAGAGAGAAAGAAAGAGGT